>NC_089196.1:3398519-3533519 GCF_963930695.1 Labrus bergylta | reverse complement strand
TAAAGGGCTGCATTGGAGAGGGTCATTCATAACATGCCAGGTGAGATGAGTTTGTAAGGTTCAGAACTTATGAAGCTGATTTGAAGATTGACAAGGAAAGAGACAACTTTTTAGTGTAAAATGGATTTAATTATTAATTTATATCAAATCTGAGACATAATTTGGGTTAATCTGGCTACACACTAAACGATTTTTGTCTTCAATGATAGGAGGTGTGTGGTCCGATTAGCGACTTGCAACTGATTATTTGTCCAAAAATATCTGCTATCTGGCGTCCCTTACATATTGTTTCTTTAAAGACTTGCTGTGCTAACCCCTGGGTTCTGATGTTAGCATTGTGTTGGAAATGTTATTATCAAGCCGCCACCCATTTTTTATTTCCTAAGCTCCTGATGTTCATAGAAATATGAGTTGATTCACAGAAAGGCTCCTTATGTTGTCTGGAAGTTTTTCAGTTCTTCAGCAAAATCACCGTCCAAATGTAAAGGATCGTCTGGAGTCTGTGGAAACTACAACCAACAGCATAACATGTTTATTTCAATATCTTCAACACAGGCACACATGCAAATAATGTATGCTAGAAAACAGAAGCAGAAAGCTGGTATGACCTGTCTGTAAACCTACGTACAAGCCCCTCCATCATCATGGTCGCTGAATATTTAGAGCGCCAACATTTCTTTAAATGTTGTGTTAAGTTGTGGTTGACAGTGAGTGAACTCTCCTGAAGGACTGGAAGGATAAACAAACAACAGCTCTTGTGTCCATGGAGAGGGAGAGCGATGATGCTGTCTGACAGCAGCAGAAACAACCTGACACAAAACTCCCTCACAAGACAAGACCTTAAGATGGTGAAGCCCACTGCCGCTCCCCAAATCCCCCTCAACATCTCCTTCATACAACTCTCCCAAACTATGTCATATGTGTCTCGTCTTTCTCTTCTTTTGGCCACCATTGTTTTCTCTTCTGTCTCTCTCTCTTCCAGTAGTTCGTCCTGTCTTGGGCCCACCTTCCCGGCTTTTGCAATCCCTCTTCTGGCAGCCTGCAGAAGCCACTTCAATTTAGATGTACACAACAAATATGGCTGACATGACAACAACAACAAAAAGTGAACAACCTTCGCCTGCAAACAGAACAGAGTGTAAAGTCCTGGATGTGCTGGAGAGATGTTTGTTGTACGTCAGTCATGCAACTGAACAAATTAAAAGAGGACTTAATTTCTCTACGTTTGCGCTTTATTGTTGTTTCGCATCTGAATTTTTTAAAAGTATTTTCTGGTCGGTTTTTGCCTTCCTTGGACAGGACACCTGAAGAGAACAGGAAATGTTGGGAGGATGGAGTGAGGGATGAGGGCGCTACATGGAGGCCATCACAGATCTGTCTAGCCCCGATTAAGCCCCCTCACCTATGTCTGCTTTTATATGAAAAAAAAGAGAGAACTTAAAAAGTAAATATAAATTCATGAAAATCGACTATAGGACCCCAACTTATTAGTCAAGCTCCCCTGGCGCCGTCCCCGAACATGCAGCAAAGTTGCCGAGGTCAGAGTCGAACCATAGACTGTATAAAACATGGAAGTACTCTTATTAATGTCACCCATTGGTTTCTGAAGTGCAGTTTTGAAGCCTATCGATGATGGTTACCTCATTGGAAATGCTGTCTAAAACTTTACAATCGTCATATTTTACAGGAAGTCATAATAAATCCACTTGACTCTCCACAGTTTGCTGAGTCCAGTGTTGTAGTTTTTTATCGGGTTTGCTGACGGAGGCTGGTACCACAAACGTCGACAAAAAACACCACAATGAGCCAATAGAAAAATTATTCACTTGCTAACTAACTGAGGTTCAACCTGTAGAGGGCAGTCTTTGCACATGTCTAACACAATATGTAGAAATTCAGAATTTGATCAACAACACAACTTAATGCCCATATGCAGATGTCTGGGGCATCAGTTACTCTTTAAGGTCAAAGTGTACGATGCATATTTATTATACCTTGCTTGAAGGTTGAGCCATGCATGTGTAAAAACTGAGGCCAAAGTGGCACCCAGATTGTCATATTTTGAAGTTGAAGGCCAGAATTGCTCAATAGTTTGGCCCACTTTGCTTACTGGCAAAAGCTAGTTATCCTTGAAAGCCTTAAACTTCACAGCTCACTTTGCTGCTTGGCCCATTTTCTGTGTAACTCTGCCATCTCCCTGCTCGCCTCTCGTTTCTGTCTGCTCTCCGTGCTTCACTGTGGTCAGCGTTTGGCCTGTGCTCTGTCACAAAGATTATTGAAACCCCCCACAAAAAAAACACATTATCATACCATTAGCTGAGCAGAGCAGCCTTTGTCAGTTCCTCCACCTGCTGC
Organism: Labrus bergylta; assembly: GCF_963930695.1. Lineage (NCBI taxonomy): Eukaryota > Metazoa > Chordata > Actinopteri > Labriformes > Labridae > Labrus > Labrus bergylta. The sequence goes on along the minus strand of NC_089196.1, from coordinate 3,531,164 downwards.
AGCGCACTCGATAGAATTCAGCACTATGTGGTGTGTTTACCTTTATGAAATAGTTCGGGCTGTTTATGCAGCTTCAACTTTGGGAGCTGCCACTCTGAATACCAATGTCGTCTGTGGCGTTTTTATCAGCGCTGCCTCTGCAGGGGTATTTACTGCTGGAGCAGTCCCAGACTCCGACATATGGCTGACGGCTTAAATAGATGACAGAAAGGTCTGTACTTGCACAATTTGTATTGGGTGAGAATTCAGTATGGTGTAACTTTGTTGTGTGTGACAGTAGAGGCGAGGTGAAGTGGTGGCTGAGGATTTTAAATGGTACCAAAATGCAATGAATGTGCTGCAAAATATTCAGGACATGCTATTGAGTATTTGTGCCGTTTCAAAGTTGAACTCATCCGTTTCCTTACGGTGACAAATATGGATTTTACTTGGGGAGTAAATGGGGCGGTTGTGTCTCAGTTTGTAAAGTCGGTCGTCTCTCAACCGGAAGGTCTGGGGTTCAATCCCCAGCTCCTGCAGCAACATGTCCGATGTGTCCTTAGGCAAGACACTTAACCCCAAGTTGCTCCCTCTGCTTCATCAGGGGTGTATGAATGTTTATGGATGGATTAGTTTATACTGATCAAGTCCATAAATCAGTTTGACCTTAATGTACCTCATTTTAAAGCCAGTTTTTTGTTAGTGCATTAAGGTGACTCAGTCCCGTTGAAGTGAGTGTTAACACTAGAGACAAACTCAAATCAACAGGAGTCGATAACTCAATAAAATACTGAATCTGTAACGGAGGAAGCCAGACAGACTGCAAAATAAAAGGAGGAATGTGTGTGAAATTTCAGGGTCAATCAGCGTATCTGTTTGCATATTTTTAGAGGTGCAGATAGATAGTTTGGACGGGGGGGAAGAGATTCCACGCAGCATTAAGTCCGTGTGAATGGGTTTTCACTCAGTCACTGCACACTGCGCTCCAGTTTTCATAACAGCGTTGAATCACCGTTTCCATTCCTCTAATTCTTTCCATCTTTTGTTGCGGGCAGCAGACTTGGCAACTATTGTCTGACACGTTGCCTGTGCCAAAAAAAAAAAGAAGCTGTGTGTATTTGCATGAGTGTGTGTGTGTGGGAGAGTTTAGACTGGCTAATCCATATAAGCAATAATAATCGACTGCTGCTTTTTATGCCGCATTTCTTATTCCTGTATCTCAGGGATGGGCAGCTTTGGTCACAGTTAGGGCCACATTCATTTAATCCTCACTATCAGGGGGCCAAATTGTAGTACACAAAAACGTTTACAGTCGATTATGCCTTAATTTGAACTCAACATTTACCAGTGATCAAATATTATTATAGACATATTTCTGGTTTTCATGATTTCATGGCAGATTTTGTCATGTTTTCTTTATGTTTCCATTTAATTGAAGTGTAAAAATTGACCTGAGGGCCACATTGAGGGTCGATGGGGGCCGCATGTGGCCCACCCCTTGCTGTATCTTATTTCCGACCAATCAGAGGTGAGATTGGAGGTAAAACCCCTGACAGGATGTCTCGTTCATCGTCGTCAGAGTGATCTAAAAGTGAAAGCATTATTTCCAGTGTTTTTATTATTTTGGGTCAGGATTCATGAAACCCCTCGTGTGGGGGAAATTATGCAAAAATTAACTCCAATTCAAGAACACAAACAAAATAAACGAGTGTTTGGAGGATGTTCTGAAACAGCAGCAATAAGCTTCTTATTACTCCGCACACCCGAGATGAATGAATATTTTATGTGTGGAGATGGAGCGGGAGACATTGGGTCAATGAAGTCAAATGTAGCCGTACCTGTTTTTAAATCTGTTCCTCAGTTTAGAAGATTGGATCTGCAGTCTACAGAGAGTCGTTTCAACACCAAAGGGAATCAAGGCCGAAAACTTTTTCAACTTCAAATCCATTGAATTCAGCCTTTTGAGGCACTTTTTTTTTACTAGCTTCTTATGTTCCTCAGTTGGTAGAATTATCTTTTTGGAGGAAAATCAATTCTATCAAGGTGTGCTCTGGAAGAGGGGCTTTTAGTGTTAACATTCAGAAGAATATCAATCAGCATGCCGGTCTCTATGGGCAACGAGACGAGGGAACAAAAGCTCTGATGGTTTTTCATTTCTCCCCAGAGGGGGCTTCAATACTGGATGTTTCTACTCAGTGAAATCCAGTAAGACCCCCTTCCACCCTCACACCCACCCCCACCTCCACTATCCCTTGATCCCATTAGCAGTGACCTCACCAGACCTCAGATCAACCGTGCAAGGTCAACGAGCCCCTGACAAAAGACATGGGATAAGGTTTCTGTTTCTAAGCAGCGCAGGTCCCACCGGCTTTAGGTCAAATACATCCTGAAGTTCTGGAGTCTCAAAAAGAAGGAGAAAAATCCAGACTATGTTGTGATCTAGAAATATTAAGAGGAGAGGGGCGGACAATGTTAACAGTTAACAAAAAAAAGAAAACCAAGAAAGCAGAAGTTGACTGTGCTAGCTAAGTTTGGTTAATACTTTAAATAAATGTTAAGCTGCAAAGTTTACATTCATTTACATTTTTTACAACCTTGGCGTGTATTCAAGGTCACTCGATCCTATCACTTGATCCTGCATAACAGATCCCCATCTGTTGCCCCCCCTCCCCTCCCCCCTCTGTGTCAGTGAGGAGTAGCGTCATTGATAAAGAAACCAGATCCCCTCCCTCTACAAATGACTTCCACATTATGTCATCCGTCAGTATCTATTAACCTCCAGCCACTAAGTCTGAGTAAGTCCGAGGCCGAGCCGAGCCGAAGCCGAGAGCTGCAGACGGAGAGGATAATCACGGGAAGTGTCGCCGAGAGGTCAGAAAAGGAGACAAGCTGCAGCTTTTGTCATGTTGAGAAAAATTAAATGAAAAAATCAATGTTAGTGAATGCAAACGGTGAAATTTGATTCAGTAAATCCCTGTAGAAAAGTATGTTATTCTCCACTCTGATATCTAATGTTTCATCTGAGGAAAAACATGGTCTCCACTATCTCCACTCACAACCTGTGTTGCTATGGTAACAGAGAACCGACTCCTTACTCTTCACAATAGTGGGCCTCAGTTTTAAGCTCTGACAGAGATTTTGCTTTCATCGAGGAAGGCCTGCTGATCAACGTGATTCTGAATGTTAATGTGTCTTGTTGGTCAGCTGAGGACGGTTTTAAAACGTGTTACACAAATAAACTGGACTTGACTTGATGGTATTCATTACCCACGGCTACGATAGTGACAGCAGAAAGGAGGCGCAGTGTTCAAGTCGATGACAGAGCAGCAGTCAGCGTTGAGTCAGCAGACTGTGTCTACATATTACATCCTACAATTCTACAATTCACTTAGCAGACGCTTTTATCCAAAGCGACGTACATCAGAGAGTAAGTACAACACAAGCAAGGATGTAGAAAAAAGGGAACAATGTGAGTAAGAGCAAACGATCAGCTTTGAGTCTGATTGGACACACAGGTGCTGACAGGAAGTGACCAGAGGCAAAGCACAACATTTACGGCAGTTCTTGAGAGCTCTAATCAGTATAGAAACCATCTTATAAGTCGTCGTTATCAAACAAAAACCATCGTCATTACCATCATCATCATCAATAATATGGAGACCATCATCATTAAGTTAGTAGGTATTCATGAAAGAGCTGGGTCTTTAGCTTTTTCTTAAAGGTGCAGAGGGACTCTGCAGATCACATGGAGTTTGGAAGTTCATTCCACCACCGGGGGGCGACAGAGGAGAAGAGTCTAGTCTTCTCCATCCTGGTTCATACAGCTGTGGAGGTAAACTGGTCATGGATCATTTAGTCTTCCCTTTTCACTGAACTGTCCACCATCTTGGAACCTCTTCAGGAGGACAAAAGACCCTCTTGCCCCCCCATGTCAGGGATACCCTCTACGATGGCCAGCAGACTATACATTGTCCATTACTTAAGTTGTTTCAAAAAAATCTCATGTACCCTGTTAAATATTCTGGGCTGTAGAGAGACATAAGCCCTGTTTCCACCAAGTGGTCCGGCTCGGTTTTGGGGTACTAAAGCGTATTGATCTGACCCTAAAGGCTGGAGCTAGACACACTGCAATTTGTTGATTGGTCAAAAGAGTCGTCACTTAATAAAGGACAAATACAAAACGTGCCATGTCTTTATATCCCGTAGATTTTAAGAGAGTAATTTCAAGGCTTGTTTTTGTTTTTTTGAGACTAATGTCAGCTCATAGATCCGCCCCATGGATGACCTCAGAGGTGCAGACTTCTGCTGGGTGTCTTCCTTTGTTTACCATGTGGCGTTCTTCTACTTGTTTAAATTTTTTGGAGGGCTACACTCGTCACAGTGCGATGATGTCAGTCTTTTATGTAGCTGACACCGCTTACACTCCACTTACCAAACAAGAGTGAGATTGGCTGTGGAGATGCAAGCAAGATCAGGACTTGGACTGGACTGAACCAAACGGGACCGCTTGGTGGAAACGGGGCTAAAGTAACATAAAAGCTGTTGTCATAACTAGAATGGTTGATGTAAATTATTTCTTTATCAAAAAATGAGCAATGTTGAACCCTATTTTTTAGATTCCTCTCGTATCCCACAGGACCAGGAAGCAAAATATCAGCTTTATAGGCAGGTGCTCTTCCAGTATTCCCTCATGAGCAGATTCAGATTCACCGGGTTCTGTTCCTGTTTCCTTTACCTGCCCTCTTCCGGCGCTCTTAAATCCTTTTCTGTTAGAAGAGAATCGAGATCTTCTGTCAGAGCAGCAGGAGGAAGTGTCTGCCTGCTCGCTCTCCAGTCGCCCACCAGACTGTGACGAGGAGAGAGAGGAAGCTGTGTGTGCTCCTCATACCCCTCAGAGCTCCATCTGTACCGTGTGTGTGTGTGTGTGTGTGTGTGTGTGTGTGTGTGTGTGTGTGTGTGTGTGTGTGTGTGTGTGTGTGTGTGTGTGTGTGTGTGTGTATGTGTGTATGTGTGGGTCGGGGGGCTGTCATTTAGGAGAGCAGGGTCTGAGTGGGGAGGAGCAAATTGCTTTTTAATTGATCATATTTCCAGTAAAATCCACTCCCAGCAGTTACATGCCCACTCTGCTTTCTATTTATGGAAGTGCGTGTGTGTGTGTGTGTGTGTGTGTGTGTGTGTGCGTGCGTGCGCGTGCGTGTCTGTGCGTGTGTCTGTGCGTGCGTGTGTGCGTGTGTGTGCGTGTGTGTGCGTGTGTGTGCGTGTGTGTGTGTGTGTGTGTGTGTGCGTGTGCGTGTGTGTGTGTGTGTGTGTGTGTGTGTGTGTGTGTGTGTGTGTGTGTGTGTGTGTGTGTGTGTGTGTTTTGGTGACCGCTTTGAGTCAGTAAAGACACAGGATCATGTTTTTTCTCTCAGGTCTAATCATGTGTGTGTGGATGTATTTTTTCTCATTAAAATCAGATACTACAAAGACTTTGTAACACTGGTAGCATTACGCAGGCTGATGGCGAGCTGTTTGGATGGCGAGCTGTTTGGATGGCGAGCTGTTTGGATGGCAGGCGGCTCTTTTGCATCTGCAGCGGGCACTGAAACACAAGCCCCGCCCCCCCGACCATTTAACCCCACAGAGCTACACTCAAACATGTCACGTGATCGTTTTACCAGCTCCACATCCTCACATCTATTTTCCATCACTTGCTCGGTGTTAAGTCTCACACCAGCCGGCGCTCCTGTGCAGCGTGTACGGGTGATAACACATGACTCAGCCCAACACTGCCGCTGCCGCCCGTCTGCAGCTGCTCATTGTTGGATCCTTTTTTCTACGATGCTGTTGTCTCTCACTAATCTTCCCCTCGGGCCTCTTGAAAAGGAAGTTTAGATCTGTATTTGCTTGCTCTGAAAAATCTCATTTATTTTTGTTCTTTTCATAAAGAACATTGAATCATCTCCTTTTGTAGAAAAATAACAAGAGCGTCTGTAATGGTGTCACATAAAAGCTCCTGCAGAAAGAGCACCAACAATGAACGAGGCCACCGTTTGCAGGCACTGACGTCTTTTCTTCACAGTTTCAACAAGACAGATTCTGGCTATTTGCTGAAAATACTTTTTTTTTTTTTTTTTTTTTGGGGGGGGGGGGTTGCTCATTTCTGTCTTTGCAGTGCTCCAGAAAATGCATTGCCATTTAAACCATAATTAATGCGTTCACACTCAGTGATTTATCTTTTTGCTGCAAGATCTTCCTGCCTTTGCAAACACAGCGGTGTTAATTGTATTTTTTTTAAAACTTCTTCATTGATTTCTAATAGCGTAACCTTGTCTGCCCGTGAGGTCGCACATTTACAAGATTAACGTCGTCATTTTAGTCTTTAGTTATATCAGAAGAGCAGCAGCAGCCTGTAGGAACATGGAGCATCTTGTGAAGTTACACTTTAGTAAAGGTTTCATAAATAAGGAAAATCATCTTTTGGCACATCGGCATGACATCGTCATGAGTATCATGACCCTCAAAAGATACAGAAAGAAACTGGAGCTTTTCTGAAGAAAGAACCACACTGACCCGGAGGACAATGTCTTTGAGGTTCCCCTTTCATCATTTTCAATAATCTTCTGAAACAACATTCTTCTCATACAACAGTCAAACTTAAATCGAAATAACGTAAATAACCAACTATATTCTGGTAAACATACAGCTTTATATCCTTGTAAATGTACGACTTTAATCTCAAACTTTGAGAATTGTTTTTCTTTAAGACGGCCCTACTACTTCATCGTAGTCTAATTAAGATTTAGTCAAACATATTTCAGCCTCAGCCCTGACAGTATCAAATGAAGCAGTATTTGGAGCTGATTATGAATATTTGGTTCCAACACAACATTTTTTCATACTACTAATACACTGCCATGCACAAACAGGAGCAGGAAGAAGAGAACTAATACGTGCCCCTTTAATATGAAAGTATGATTAAAAGCGATGGTATAGCTTCATGATAATCTCAGGATTCATTGGTTGGCTCCAGCAATTGCAAGGCGTCTTTGTTTTTTTACTGCTCTGTTGTGGGATGAAATAGGTGAAGCACAAATGAAAACTTTAATAATGTGAACTCACAGGAGAGACTAATTGATTGGTCTCTCTGCCTCCTCCTGTCCCTGAAATCTGATGGGTCATTAGGTTTTTCTTTCTACAAACTGATCCCCTACCTCGTACATAATCCACTCTGAGGCAGGTCAGGTGTGTTCAGCAGCAGTATAATATCTCATTGTTTGTCTGCACCATCTGCTGTCCCCAGATCCTCTCTGATCGTAACCTTTCACATGCTAGCTGCTCCGCTAACACAGATTTAAGAGTGAGCGACAGATTGAATCAAAGAGCCCAGAGAGGAGGGATGGAGGGGTATGTGAGGTACTCAGCTGGAGGTCCTGTTCTCTCTCTGTCAGTATCTTGTGGTGGTCCCCCCCCCCCGACCAGACAGGACATGATCCTCCACACCTCATGCTGCTGTCCTCATGTAGCATTCACAGCTTTTATTCTGATCCTGCTCTGTTGTTGACTGATCCTGTGCATGTTGTGTATTTTTATATTACTAGAAGGCTTCTCCAGGATATTTCCTCCTCAGAGTAGAGGTGGTGGGAAAATCAGTGTGGGTCTTCACTTTACAAATCTGACAGCCACAGGTCACTTCTGTCAACCGTCTTCTTCGTCTGCAGCTTGTCAGTAGAGATGAACATGTCCAGAGAACTGTGTCGAGGGTTTTCACTTCAGGATGTCAGTTTGTTAAACGTACAGTGAAATCTTCCATGAGCCAAAAGGAAAAATAATACCTCTCTCTTTTCAGTGTCATACGACGGAGGATTAGGGCCACGTTAAATTATTATTTTTTTTAATTTCTAGATTAAAGTCGTAAATTTACTAGATTAAAGTTGTAAATTAACGGGTTCGAGACCAGCCTGCGCAAAATTATGAAAGTAGAACTCTTAAAGTCTTTTCATCTTCAGACACAACTTCCTCCAAGTCAGTGTGGTTCTTTCTTCAGTTTCTTGCAGTATCTTTTCAGGGTGCTGATATTTTATGACAATGTAAAGATGATGATGTGCCAAAAGCATGTGTAGTTTCATATCTGCATAAGTAAAGCTCCAACACAACTATTAGTGTCTGTTATCGGTCTGCCTTGTTAAAGTGTCTCGTGTGCAGAGACAGTTTGTGTTCTGTTCATCATTTTACAGATAAACAAGTTCTTACAAGTTGAAGTGAAACTTCTCTTGACCCTAACCCTAACCGACTACACAAGGAAGTATCCTATTTCCTTATTAGTGAAACCTTTAGGACAAGATGCTCCATGTTTGTCATTTGAGAACAGGATGCTGCTGCTCTTCTCATATAGACTAAAATAACGACTTTATTCTTTAAAGACTTTAAGAGATCTACTTTCATCATTTTCGCGCAGGCTGGTTTTTACGACTTTAATCTCGTAAATTTACGACTTTAATCTCGAAAAAAAAAATTTTAAATTTTTTTTTAACGTGGCCCTAATCCTCCGTCGTAGTGTCATGACGTTGATTTGAGATAAAGTGGGGAAAAAAGTGTCCAAATGTTGTAGACATATACAGTATGTCACACACTCAAGGGTAAAAATGCATTTCCAGGCTCACTCATTTGCAAACATGACCCCGCCTCCAGACTTTAACCTCCAGGCTTTGGGTGTAGTATCACTTTAGAATGAGGTGTGGCAGCAACAGTAGCAAATTCTTAAATCAATGTATTAGGCCCCGTGTCCACCTAGTGTTTTTTCCGAGCAGAAAAGCACTTGTGTGCTTGGTAGTACTTGGCTGAAGCGTTTGTTCCCCTGAGAAGAAAAGCGCAGCACGTCCCTCCTGTCGCTATGACAACAGTCTGTTGACAGACACGTCTCCGTTACTTTTTGCTGTAGGCCATCGATGGGACTCCGGAGCCCCCTGCAGTAACACATGGGTGACGTCACTCAGGCTTATCCATTCATACTTACATTCTATGAAAACAACTCTCATATCATGCATTAAGTTAACACTTTGCATTACTTTAAATGTTATTATGTTTAGGACGTTTAGGCCTTCCTGAGGTGTTGAGGGACTAATCGGACGAAATGACAACCCAACGATGTCAAGCCTCTTGGTGTCCATTAGCTTATATGGTTGAGTTGTGGGGGCCAAGAGGAAGCATGTGGTAGGTTAGGGAGTAACGACATTGTCACTACCTGGATCTCGCCTTAACATAGCCTGAGTCTGTCGAAGGTGGCAATGCTGTCTTGGTTGCGGTGACGACTAAGGGCCATACATTACATAACCAAGGGTAGGTTATGTACTGTATCAGTAGGGCATAGGGGGCATCATTGGGAGGAAGGGTGTCTCCACTGAGCGCTTATCATTTCATTAGGATACATATACCTTGTGTTTATTTCAAATTATCATTTTTCAACACTTTAATTTTTTACAAAAAGTTTAAAATAAAAGAAACCTGCTGATATTCAAGGTTATATAAAACCGATTAAAAGAGATCCCAGGTTGTGGGACCTTTGAAGTCTCGCTGTTTTGAGAAGAATTACTCAGAAGTCTGAACTGTCTTCTGTCTCTGTTGTTTTTCAGGTTTGGCATCACAGACGTGATAAATGACAACCTGTCCTGATATTTGTATGGGTCTTTCTCCTCATCCAAAGGTGAGTCCATCATCTTTTCAAACAGGTGGATTATTGTTACAAGCGGATTTATATATCAGTGGCCAAACTAACAACTATGCTACTATGCAAACCTTGTAAAATGATGGAATATGTCACAGAGTTGTCATTTAAATATGTGTGTGAAGGAAGGTTTTTATTGTAATGAGTGATTTATTAAAGGAGCAACATGTAACTCTGATACCTAGTGTTAAAGTTGGTACTGCAGTCCTAATTCAAAACATTGTAGAGAGCCGTCTCCAATGCTCACACAGGTCACCATGTGGTGGACACTGAAGCTTCAGTGTTTATCCAGCTCTGCATGGGTCTGTAAACCTTTCTGTGTTCTAACCTCTCTCCATTTTTCAAAATCATCTCCAATATTGATCCTAGTTTGAGCACGTTTCTGCTCGTGGAGCTTATTAGAAACATGCAGAGGCTTTTTAGGTCGGGTACAATCACTTCTATCTGAACCACTTCTCTTGCCCGCTTCCATCACTGCAACACCTGTTGGTTTGACCTGATAACTGCTCTCATATCTGGAAAACCGAGGGGTGTCCAAAACGGCCATGTGGGCGTGTCTTAAAACCACCTACCTTCTCTGGTCCAAACAAATCCAGAGCATTCAGGAGCAGAATCTAAAGTTAGAAGGAGGACATACTGGCTGCTGCATTGTTGTCAGAGAAGCCAGCACTTCAACATAGCATGTTTCCTTAATGATCATATATTAAGAACACTTTATCATTTCGCTCACTACACAGCTCACTGATTGGACCTTTAAACAATTCTTAGCTAAGTGCTACAATATTTTGAAGTTAAGATCAAAAGTTGCATGATTGAAATTAAAGTTGACCATATTTCAATCATGTATTTAAAGTTGTTATTTAAATTATAAAAGGTGCCAAATGAATAAAAACACTCTCTTATCAGCACTTATATTGTGTAAAAGTGCTCTGTTAGAATTTGTGCTGAGCAAAGAGAAAATAGATGAGAAAACAGCGTAAACTGGTTTTAAGAGCACATTTCTTCTGAAGTTTGTGAATGAGGCCCGATGTTAATGTGTTTGCTCGTTGTGCTGCTAAGTCCCCGTTTAGATCTGTAAAATAAATTTAACTGTGATCCTGAGTAATTGCTGGGTGTGCAAAACGTTTTATTCTAAGAGTTTCTTTGGCTGCTTAAAGTCTCGCTGTGTCCTGACGTAAAGTTTCAAACAATCCAGGGCTCGGTGTTGGTTACCCGGGAGCTGTGAACTGACGTTGTGGAAGCCATGTTTCAAGAATGAAAGAAAACAAAACAGGAAAAAAGAAGGCAAACCAGCCAGCCCCTTTCTTTGCTGCCTTTTGACATGAGGGCTCTCTTTAGTTGCTGATTTATGAGAACCCCGAGTCACTACTGTGTCGCTCCTTTTCTGCTGCTGAGGTGAATCTTGTTTCTGGCAGCTGAAATGGATCCCAACTCCAGGTCAGGTTTTTTGTTTCTGTCCTGGTCTTGTACTTCTCTTTCTTCAGAGGGGGACTGAGCTACTGCGCTGGCTGTTCTTGAGGGAGCAGTACATCACCAGAGCTGCATTTGTGCCGCTCAAGCAGGAGTTACAACCCGGCCTGAGATGAGATATCAGCCCTTAGACTCGACATGAGGGGAAGATTTAAAGATATGCAGAAAAAAGAAATTGAAGAAAACGGTGAGGACAGCCAGGATTTGACATGCAGTTATTGAAAGTACTGGCCAGGGAGATTAACTCACCTCCACCATCTCCTTTAAGGCTATTTCTCCTCCGACTTTTCTGCTTTTTCCCCCCAGAGAGGCTGCAGCTGAGGGGAATGAACCGCTGAGTTATCCCTCACTGCCATCCCTGCCTGATGGCTCACAGAATCAGAAATACTTTTTTAATCCCAGAGGGTAATTTGGTAACAGCTAAAAGCACAAATACTGTTTGTTTGCTTTTAAAGCCCAAATCCTTCCTTAATGATTCATCAAGGTGGGAAGAATCGGCCATCTGTGGGCCCGCCGTTTACAGCAGATTAGCTTAAAGGGAGGTCAAATCACGGACACGGGCTCAGTCTCTCTTTAAGCGCCTCGCTTCAGTCGGGTTCGGTGATGTTCGAGAACTTTCTGCAGTTAAGTCTCTGCTAAGTACTAAACCAAAGCATGTTTTTCCCTTTTCTGGAGACACTTTGAGACTCTTTTCTGATATAATATTACAAAGAGAAATGTTGCCAGCAAAGTAAGGTTGAGATTGCAGAGCATACATATTTGAATAAAGCCACTTTCACACGTTCTCCTGAGAATCTTTAAAGAACCTGCTCTCCATCTTCCTTTTTTTTTCTGCCTCATATTCTCTTGATTCCTGCGTCTGCACTCGGCTGCACTTCTTCTATCATTTCAGATCAACCTCTGACCTCTTGTCCTTGTTGTTAGAAGTACAAACACACAGCCGCTGTTTGCATGCAAGTGTTGTACGTGATGTACGCTCACAGTTGAATGAAAGGGTCATCATTCAGCTGGCCTTCACTTCAACATAACGCACACATCAGCCTTCGCTACTCCTGCGCAACATTTATAGGTTTTGGTTTCGTAACATCTGCAGAGTAAATGCTCGTCAGAGAAGGTTAAGTGCGTCAACATAAGGACAGAGCAGATATTCATCGACCTCTCAGATCGGGCTAGCTTTATCCCTGAATCCTTGGCCCTTCAAAATGGCATCGCTTTAATTAACTCTCTGGAGCGTCACTGAAAAAAAAAGGCAATTTTAATAGAGAGGGAATGCATATTAATCTGCTGGCAAGGGACCAATTATAGTTGACTGTCACTGTGCGAGCCTGTGAACTAACATGACCTCTAAAATCCTTAAACTCAGTGATTAAACTCTCGTGTTCTCTGGCTTTTTGTGGCTGAACTTTCAAACACGGGAAACCAACTTGTTAAAAGTTGTTGTTTAAAAATATGTCAGGCACATCCGTTTTTTTTTTGTTGGCGACTACACACACTTAGAAATAGTTTATTGCAATATAATAACACTGAATATTTTCTCTGAGCATGAGACGTTTCTTTTTTAAACCCTTTCAGCTATTCATTGATGAGAATATTTATGCAAAGACCTCCTTTTCATCGTGCTGCATTGTTTAAGAGACAATCAGCAACTTGAGAAGTGACCATGTGTTCAGATCAAACATGAAGTGAAATGCGCCCCTCCAGATATGTCAGCAAGGTAAACACTGTCACTTCATCATATCCCAAAGAGGAGCGTCAGTTCATCTGTTTCTGGTGAGTCTCATTTGAGCTGTAAATAGTAAGTCACAATGAGGCTTCACTCAGGGTCTTAATCTGGCCGTCTGATTTTTACTGACACTAGCAAGTTTGCTGAATTAAACACACAGTATTTAGATTCCGCCACCAGGGGGCTCTCAATCAAAACAATAACAAAAGATGATGTCGAGGCTGGCGGGGAATCATGGGAGTGATTCTCTCTGCTACTCCCCACCCCACCCAAGATGAAAACGAACCCTGAGTTGGCAGTAGTCATGACGACCGGACAAAACCGACCTGAGGAAGAGAATATGTTTACAGACGAGCTAATGTATCAGAGTATGACGTTTTTATCACAGACATGGCTGAGTCAATAAATAGAAACAGGCCTCCCATCCATCTTTCCTTCAGTAAACACAACGCAGTAATTCTGAGTCTCTGCTGGCTCAGTTCAGCTGCATCCAGTTAATGCTAAGCAGGAAAAGTTTCACACCAGATAACCAGCCAGTCACTGATGAGTTAGACTTTTTAGTTCCCACTCCTGTCCCCCCGGCTATTTCTGGATAAAAGTGCCCATCAAAAAGCATACATTACAGACTGTCTCAGCTCTGCTCTGCTCTGCGACTGAATGGAAATGAAAACAGTTCCCGAAAAGTTTTTGAAGTAACTTTTCCCGATCGTGGTGTTGAATGTGCAGAGGAGGACTTTTAATAAGGCATCGTTATAACCAGGAGTCACACAGACCGTCTCCAAGGGCCCGACAGACCAAAAGCCACGAACTCCCAGCTTTTCCCACTAATGCTTTATTCTCCCTCTCTCTCTCTCTCTGTACTTCTTTCTGACACCTCCCGAGGAGCAGCAGCGATGTTTTATTTGCAGGAAGGATGAGCCACCGCTGGCGCACATCCCAGAGATCTGTGTGTCCTGTTTTTGAAATAATTAAGATAGAAGAGAATGTATCAAAGTTAATCACACGTTTCCATCATGCAGAAAATACACTCGTTATGTTTTATTTTGGTCGCCTTCCTGCCTTTAAACATTTGAACATGATAAATAAGCACCGTCCTGCCAGAGGATTGTTACCCCGAGAGAGACATTAAGACCACGTCGAACTTTGAAATGATTTCTTGTCATTTTGTCCTTCAGCTGCGGGAAGCGTTCGGATTTTGTTTATTACTCATTTTGATTCATCCAAAGTCAGTAAAGCCCGGTGCTGATGTTTGTCATTAATGCTCCGAGGGTATGTTAATGTGCCGGAGAAACCAACCTTAATAAGTTAAAGTACACCGAGTGAGAAGGGCTTTTTTTTTTTTTTTATGACGGGATGTGGCATGTTGAATCGGTGCAGACGGAGGGTGAAACGGTGTTACGCAGCCACCGAGGAATTTGCAATCTTTTAAGGAAATTACAGGTTGTGACGACAACACCTCCAAGTGCTCGCAGTCTGCATTTACTACAGTAATGAGTCTTAACTGTGCTCGTAATAACGTGCCATTTCAAAACTTTAATCAGCAGCAAAGCACTTAAGAGTGAAAAAAGAGGTTTTCAGCCTCCCCAGAAGATTACATGTTGGACTCCAGGCAGAGGGGAGGTGGAGGTGTGGCTGATGTAAAGCGGATATGAATGTGGTCGGGTTCAGTTATAACCTGAGTACATGCTGCAGTCCACCCCTCACTATAAGTATATATTCCTTTTTACTGTGGCTGTAATGCTCTCAGACTGATTGTAGCATTTCAAGTCTTTGTATGTTTACAGCTTGTTAGGACCAGTGAATAAGGACCCAAATGCAGAACACAGTAACAGAGGAGTTGACTTGTAAAGAGGTTTATTGCAGAGGAGGGGAAGATGGAGATGGGTTGATGATTCCAGAGGGTTTCAGAGTGAAGGGGATGATGGCTGACCAGAGCAGGGTCAGCCTGATGGAGTGCATTTAAATCCAGAAGGCAGGTTTTTTTCACTCAGTGTTTCTCCTGCCGATATGAAAACGCAGCAGGATATAATCAGGAGAATTCACCTTGAGCGAGTGGAAAAGAGCGGTGACATTTTAATCCTGGGACTGGTGCGATGCATAGAGTGTATGCACGCGACCGCTATGAACTCATTGCTGCGGGAAAAATACTAAGGGTCTGACAGCAGAAACTCAGGGTGAAGTCAGGGCGAAAAAGTTGTCTGCATACAGCCTCTGGGAAATTTTAGGAGTTTTTCAAGAGATTTCAGTAAGTGTGTAAGCTCTATGATATATAGAGTCATTAATGCAGAATATTTGCATTATGATAAATATCATCATCTGTCATAGAAAATGGATCCATTCAAGATTGATGTTTTTTAAATCAAAGAAACAGATATTTTAATACTTCACAAAAAGCTCATACACACAGACAAATACTCCCTCTATGGCGTGCACATGGTTACTATGGTATTAATAATAAGCTGCTACCACACACTGTGGAAAAGATTGCTGTTTATGTACACTGTGTGCATATGATGGCGAGTGTTTGGAGTCTGTATTTGGATGCGTGGCGGTGATGCAGCAGAGGGGGGCAGCGGTGGAGAACCGGCGAGTGTGACTAATACGGGGGATCTCCTGGGTGGTGTGTATACGGCCGGCTGTCCTTCACGCCTCACGGCCTTCCCGATGGGGACCACGCACTGATGGAGGGAGGGGAAGACGGTATGATTTAGAGGTGGAGTTGAGACTGAAAGGTGTTTTATCACAACATGTAGTATAGACCAGGTTTAAAGATCATTATGCAACCAGTCTCTACACTTTCTATCTTTTGTGTCTTCTCATAGTCAAGAGAAAGAATAAAAGAGACCGACAGACTGATAGAAAAACAGAACAAAAATAAACACACATAAGGACTCATAAGGTCTCAGATGAGTGCAGTGTAGCAGTAGTTATGGTAATCTTATGACAAATACTTATGTATTAAGTAATGTAATGTAATGTATTAGGTAATTGTATGTGCAATCTGTGTGCAACAATATACAAGTTATACATTTTAAATCATTAATATTATCTAAGATATAGTCAGATATATTATATGATGGTAATTAAAGGATAGGATATCAAATAATACACAGTGTTTACACTTGGTCTACATATTCAAGTGTTGAGGCATTTGATTAAAATAATTAATCCACTTCAGTGTCTGTGGGTCTGACGTGGGCGGCTGTGGCTCAGTTGGTAGAGTTGGTTGCCTCAAACAGCGTAAAAAGCAGCACACACGACTATGATTAAAGTTCCAGGTGCATGACTGCAACAAGACTTAAACAGAGACAAAATCCACACACTAAATGTCCTTCAAAGTAACTTTTATCTGGGCAAGAGCAGCGAACAAAACGTCCGTCGTCTCCCAACCAGAAGCTTGAAGGTTCAATCCCCAGCTCCTGCAGCTACATGTCTGATGTGTCCTTGGGCAAGACTCTTAACCCCAAGTTGCTCCTTCTGCTTAACCAGCGCCGTACAAAGGTGTATGAATGGATGAGTTACTTCTGATGGTCACTTTACTCAGCAGCCTCTACCATCAGTTTGTGAATGTGTAGGTGTGACCTGAGGTATAAAAGCACTTTGAGTAGTCAGAAGACTAGAAAATGGCTACAGAAGCTCAAGTCAATTTACTCATACATGCTCATAGCGCTTTACTTACTCTTCATGAGAAAACTAATGTCCATTAAAATACATCACTGCAGTGTTTATAACTCTGTCACAGCCCAGTCTTAGTGGACGAAGAGGGAGACCAGACAACTTTAAACTTACTCAATGCAACGAAGAAGTACTTCGTTACTAGTCAGGCACAGGTTTAAAGGCTGTGGGCACTCTTTGCACTTTAGCTTAAACACTGCACTTTAAAACATATATTTGCACTGTAAGAAGCAGACACAAGTTAGCTTTGTTTCATATGAATTGTTTATTGATTGTTCAAGTGTTTGTGTCTAAGCGTGTGTCCTCCAGGTGCTGCAGCGGCTGCTCCGCATCTGATTGGACAACGGCCTGTAAAACAGAGATGACGTCACCTGCGGAAAGTTAATTGATTGCCGTTCGGTTAAGTAGTTGTCAGGGGTTTCTGTGCAATACACGTGTATTTATAACAATTTAAGTGTTGGTTAAGCGCTCACTTACCTGTGCCTCTTGTGTTCTCTCTCCAGGGTGTTCGGGCAAATGCGTCCCCGGCGTCCGAACACCTATTCAAAGGTTCTGGGAGAGACTACAGGAGCTGATAGTGAAGGGGGTAATGTGCATCGGAGTTGGGTCTTTAGTTTGGTGTGAAGATTTTATTGTTTTATTGTAAATTAAATACTTATTTTAGGTATTGGGCAAATAGTTTGATAATATATTTTAAAAAATGGTGGCATGTTGTTTTACCAGTTAATAAAATGCAAACATCCCTGTGGAGGAAAAAGTGGTTTGCTCCAATTAGTGGCAAGATTTTAAAAAAGCTGTTTGATGCTTTATGTGGCATTGCTGCTTGTGGGAGCCGCACTCCACAGCAAATCATGTGTTTCTGATGCTGTTGTGCAAAATAACTTCTAGCAGTTGATTTGCACCATACTTCGCCTCTGCCTTCATCACTAATATCCAGCCGCTCAGTGGTCATTCCTCACACTCATACAAAAAAACTTAAGAAAAGAATCTGCAGTCTGTAAATCTGCGGTGATGCCAATGAATGTGTGAAAGCCAAATGTGCAGCATAGAGAGATGAGAAACCAGCGGGAATACCCAGGACCAGCATGCCTTCAGGTGCAAGAAGTCATATTAGCTGGCTCCGCCCCTCTCTACCTGCTGGCAGCCTCGATTGGGAGGGAGACAAAGACAGCAGGAGGAGCACTGACACAGTGCAGGGGTCGGAGTCGAACCTGTGGCTAACTGTGAGTACAGCATCTACACATAGATCACGCTCTACAGGAAGTCTCAAAGTCAACTTATTAGAAGAAGTAAACATCGACTGTGTGTACTGGAGAATCAAACCCTAATCTAATGGATGAAAGTCGAAAGTTAAAGTGACTCATCCATCGCCCCTGACCTCTGACCTTAGGCAAACCTTGGTGCTCTATTCTAAACCCCCCTGACCTCTTCACCACTGAAACCAATAAGCTAAGAGCACAGCTTCAAGAAAAGAAGACAGCGCAGGGACGTCTGTGTCCTGATTAATGTGTCGGGTCACCGAGCAAGCTGCTGCAATCAACAATTTCAGGGGTGAAGACGAGAGGGAGGTAAAGACATACTTTTTCTGGAGCGTTAATTGGTCCCCCCTCTCGTAATAACTCAACGATCAGGATGTCCTTCCGTCTCGCGCCTCTGAGACGAGGAAGGAGGAGGAGGAGTGTTTGCTGAAATCTCTCCTCTTCCTTTCCTTCCTCTCTCCCACACATCTCTCAGCCTCATCATAACAAATACAAAAAAAAAACAGAATTCTGACAGACTGCGAGGTGGTTCACAGAGAGACTCACGGCCCATGTTTTATTAAGACTAGAGCGGAAAAAGGTTTTGAAGTTATGCTAATGAGAAGCCTTTTGGTGCTACAAATCTAATCACCATTTAGATAATTTCTCTCTCTCCCCGTGTCTCCTCTTCCCTCCTCCCCCTCCTCCTCGCTTCTTTTTTTATGCGTCTTCTCTCCGTTCCACAAGAGTCACACGTTCAAGGACGCAGCGTTGGCGTGCAGCCGTGCATTTGATGTTTAGGGGAGGTGACGGTGGATTAGACAGACGCTACAGAAAGATCAACACAGACCTCTGACCGGAGGCTTCTCCTCCCACATGCAACCTATAATAAAGAGCTCATTTGATGTGTATTCTTCCTCCCTTTGCATAAATACAATTCTCTATGGAGCAGATATTAAATATAGGGATCAGTACGGATGTGTTTGCATATGTAGCATACACTTTACTTTGCACTTTGCGCCCATTGCAGAATCAAAGCATCTTATTATATGCACATATAGTAGAGGCTGTTTATGAACAATTAAACAAACATGTGCAACCATAAGATTTTCATCTGGACTTAAACATATTCAAATGGTGACTCACTTTACACCTCTCCGAGGTTGATCCCGTTCCTACGACTGAATTATTCACACGCATGGAGTCTGATGAAGAACATTTTTCAAAATTCAGTTTAAGTAAGGAGTTTCAGCCGTTTTTGCATCGTATACATTTAATGAGAAAGATTGATGTTGCAAGATGATATCTTATGTTCAAAGAACGAATCCGTTTAAAAGCAAACAGGAAGCCAGATCACAATGTCAGGATCTGTGAAGTACTCCATGTTTCTTTTTTTAATTAAAACCCTGGAGGCTGGATTTGAATTCACTGCACACATCAGGGTAGAGCTGTACTACACACACACACACAGAGAGATAGAGAGAGAGATAGAGAGAGAGATATGTCATATTAATCCAATCTGCAGGTCAGCGAGGTGAATCACACACCCGGCTGTTAGGAGATTTTTTTGAAATGCTTTGAAAAAAGGATTAAAAGTGTTTACCAGAGCTGCAGGTGCATTCACAGATCAGAAGATGTTTGCAATGTGGAGGTAAACTCAGAGGGGATGATTCACTACAGGGCTGCACAGCTTTCTCTCGTGCTGTGCAAATGTGTCAAAAACACAGCGTAGGGTTGAAGGCTCCCCTTACTGCTTTGCAGAGCAAACTGCGGCTCTGGTGCTGTGTCCACGTATTGAAATGAGACATTATTCAGTCATTTGGGGACAAATTCTCCCTTTTCTATGCAAAGAAGTCTCAGTGCAGGAAGGGTCTAATTCACGCACAGTTAGAGTGAAAACATGATCGTCTGCTGAGAGTTAGTGGTAGCTGCGCCGCAGTATTTATAAGAGACACGTTAAGTTTCCAGCGATTAAGATTAAGATTAAGATTTACTTTATTGATCCCCACAAGGGGAAATTTCAGTTTTTACACTCACACACTGTAGTCATGCAACACACACATAGGCTGAAGTATATATACACGCATGCACACAAACAGGATCCTATGGACATGCACTAGGGGAGAGACCTTAAGTGCCCAGTGCTATGCTAAGTTATCTGGGAAAACTGTGGCTTTATATATATTTCATAGACATGTGTTTTCTATCACCAGGCTGTCATTAGAAAGCCAAAGACATGTTTGTAAGTGCATGATATCTGCAGTTGGACAGCATCAGTTCAGGTTCCTCTACAGGGAAAAGAAGGAACATTATAAAAGCTGCATTTTAACATACAGGTGTGTGTGTGTGTGTGTGTGTGTGTGTGTGTGTGTGTGTGTGTGTGTGTGTGTGTGTGTGTGTGTGTGTGTGTGTATTTGTGCGATGCCAAATTGGCCGCTCTTTTCCGCCTCTCACAGCTGTAATTGTAGAGAACAGAGTGGTACATGAGCTCTAATTTCATCAGATCATGTCAACACTGCAATGACCTGCATGCATGTCCTTCGTTATCTGTAATAACGTAATAATCGTTATTGCAAATGAAGAGCTCTCTATGTATGAGGAGCACATACGAGTTAGGAAGGACTCCCACGATGACAAGATGATGCATCGTGTCACTGTGTGAATATCACTATCAGCAGTTTGGCCTCACCACTAATAATTTCAGTATTTATATGCAGTGTATAAATGTATCAACAGTTTTACATTTAAACTCAAATTAGAGCAAACGTAGAGCAAACATGACTCAGATCCCACAGTTCATTTAGTTGAATAGAAACGTTTTCTGTTCATACGTCTTAGTGAGTAAAATGTGAATGTTTTCTCTGACATTTTCACATCAGCTCAACAGGTATTTTTGGAAGCTGCAGATCTGTAAATCTATAAATCTGCAGCCTGTGAGTTTAAAAAGATGTAAATAATGTTTTCTAAATGAACATAAGGTAGGCAGAATGTAAACCCATGTATTCTTGACTATATTCATGCATTGTGTAATTACAACGTTTAGGAACGTTTATATGAATACAGAGTTAAAGTATGACCAGTTTATTCCTTTTCCCTGATTCATTGTTTATTCTATTTTCTCTCTACTTGATGACTCGATACTTCGAGGAGGATCAAACATTACATTGTGACTTTTTCCAGACAGGAGCTGATTCAGTTTGATCCCTGAAGGGTGACAGTTTCCTCCCTCCACTGGTTCCCAGTATGAGCCCACAGCGAGACCTCAGGGATCCAAAGAGACCACACACTGAGGTGGAGGAGGGAGGTGAAGGTGTGCAGAGCAGAGTCCCAGCCTCTCAGTCATTGATCCCTGTCGTCAAAGCTAAAGACTCACACTCCACACCGAGTGTTTTTTTTGGTCTTTTCCTCACCGCTGTTGATAACTGTGTAGAAACGTGTTAAAGATAGTGACACAAATGATGGCCCTGGGTCATGACGGGGGACAGTCTGCATCTAATTCTGTCCAAAATTTTGGACTGAATTCTGAAAATGCTGCCACTTCACATGTCTGCCAAAAACAAAATCACAGTGATCAAGACTGTAGTCTGAGATGGAAACTGGATGATCCTCTTTTGAACCAGGTTAAACATGAAACATGACCGCAGTGAGCAGGGTGACCTGAGGACTGTTTACCCTCAACTGTCCTACAAAGATTTCAGTTTAAAAAGCATCAGTTTAAATACAAGACAAATTCCATTCAACTGTTGTTGAATTGGCTTTAATAAACTTGACTCTCAGCAGACTGTTAACGTCTCTCGGGCTCGTTAAGGGTTCGTTATGTTGCTGCCCGAAGAACAAACCTTAACTTTGCAAACTCTTCAGATAACTTTTTATTGCATCCTGTCGGTTTGGAAATATCTCAAACAGTTGCATATAACCGGGATGGAGTTCTTTTTACGGTCTAACTCTTAAATTTCATTTTTGGGTGATGCATCCCGCTCCGCTGCGGAGCAGAAGGGGAGGGGGAGATGTGTCTGTGTAGGAGCTAAGGGGCAACCTCCGGTCTCGAAAAATGAAGCCTATGCGGAAGTACAAAAAACTGCAGTTCCTCGAGGTTCCGCTTGAGGCTGGCTGCAGAAGCGCCGGAAGTGCCATAAGCCCACAGCCAAAAAAACCTGTTTTTACCACAGGAATCAACATGTTTACAGCCTGGTTCAAAAAACGAGATATATCTGAGAAGTTGACGGCCCCTTCTCCTCACACTGTGGGGGGGGGTGAATTTTTTTATAACTCATCGGATTTTATTCTATTAAGGAAAACGACTATGCCCATATTTGGTTGTGTCAGATTTGATTGACAGCTCTGCGCGCTGCATCTGTGTCAGGTCAGCAGGTCAGGAGGCTAACAGCTTGATCCGTCTGATTTCTCCTCTTTTTTACTTCGTTTGGAGAGTTTGTTTAACACATATCTGACAACATACATGGCTTGCTGTGCGGTTAACAGACCATCCAACAAGTTGATGCTTCAGTTTTCTTCGGTAAGTGATATATTAGTGTTATATTTACTGCTTACTCAGTGTCGGTATTTATATTTACGGACCTAGCTTGTTTAGCGTTAGCTTGTAAACCAGTCGGCTAACTGTACTCAGTGTAGCTCATTATTTACAATGTTTGTTGTTAAGATGTTGTTGTTGAAAATAGTGAGTTTGTGTGATGTTAGAAGCTAAAGGTTCACCTCGGTGGTTATCTGATGTTATGATGAATATTTTACTCCACGTAAATGTCAACATTAAAAAACAAACTTTGTGTAGTAATTATCCGTCAGTAACATAAACTGAACTGAACCTAATGTGCTGTGTAGGTTATAGAGGATGACATTAAAGTTACATGGTTGATGTAGTGTCTTAAGATTTGAGCAAACTGTTAACACATTTAAAAAAAAAAATGCACTTTGTAAGAGTATCTGTAACCATTAAGAACTATATTAATAACCATATTAATTTTCACTGAACTCATACACAGAATATAGCTGTAGAAATATAAAATATAAATAACATGTGGAATGAAAATAAGATATAAAGCACATAGATATAAAGTATAAGAAATAGTTTGAAGAATACAGCCATGTACTGAGCTCATGTTAATAATAAATGAGTTACTGTATGTTCTGTACTAAAGAACAGAGTGTTGGGACCTGTTAATGATTTAAATAATTCAGGTTATATTTGTTTCATGTTAAGATGAAGTACTATCCACAATAAACTGCTTAATTTTTCTCACACAAAATCTGAGACAATTTGATGTGGAATATCATTGTGTGAGTGAGAGAGCTGAAAACAGCATGATTACAATAATGTTTAACTTCTTAACTTTGAATAGATGTTGATTACCTGAATACTGTACCTTTGTTGTCTGGGTAGTACACTGTTGAATTTATAAATGTGCTGTTCAAATAAAACTAGATCTCCTCCAAACAACTTGCAATCAAACCATTTTCTTCCCATTTTAAACCCCTTTGTCCAGTTTAGATGGGAGAAGTTGATATTATGTGATATTGATCAGGGAAGACTACATTTCTAAATCATTTTTAACTGTGTTTTTATTCACAAGTTATTGATCTTATTTACTCTCCATGTATCTTGATTTAAGAATGGGGCTGTGTTTAAGGACACATTTTTGCAATGACTCTGTTCCATCCCACTTTCAGAAATGAACTACATTAGTATTTGTTAAAAAGAAATGTCGAAAGAATAAAAAGTTGTGTAAAAGTAGACTTCCTTCCCTAAGCTGTTGAGTTGAGCATTAATGCACATTTTAGTCTTGTCATTTCAAATCTGAAATGTATACTCATAAGTAGACATAAAGGAGTGCATTTATATAGAAATATTTATTTAATCTGAAAAACAACATTAAAAAAAGTCTGTTTTTACAGCAGAGATGAACATGTTTACAGCTTGGTACAAAACAAACAAATAGATCTGATTAGCTCATGTCTCGATGGACACACTGTAGGGGGGGGGGGGTGAATGTTTTGATGAAGGATAAGAGTTATTCACAATAAGGCGTGTAGCTGACCAGCTTGACAGGCGGGTGCGGTGTAACGGTTTGTCAAAAGGCTTAAAACCCGTCTCAGCTCTCAGTCTGTGGGTGACATCACTCAGGCCATCCGGGGGAGACCTCCCTCGCAGCGAGCTGTTGAAGAGAAGCAACCAAAGTCCACCCCAGAAGAACCAACAAATACAGATGTTGTTGAGGCTCAGGTTTCTTCCTCTGTCTCTGCAGCTCTCTGGGCACCTCGATGGACAAGTCACCAATAATCCACACTGTGTCTATAGGAGAAATACAAAGGTGTTCAATTAATGCCTCAGACAAGACAAAATGTACAGTTAACTAGGTGTGACAGCTCAGGCTGTTTTTTTGTTATGAGCCACATCTGCAGGAATAATATTGAACAAGGTAGCTGCAACTCATAATAACAGATGCCAGTCTTAAACACTTAAAGTTTTTGGTGTGAAGCTGACACTGTCCACAGACTCCATGACTTCACGGGGTTCTATAGAAAACAAATGTCTCATAATAAATACTAAATAATTATTTTTCAGTTGTCATGTTCACCTCATTGCTGTTGACATCAGTAAATATAAGACACAGACATTCCTCTTTTTGTCAGAAGTAACATGAACTGTAAGCTTTGTAATATTGATTTCTTCTGGATGTCTCATATTTATTTACAGTCTATGGATAAAACTTTGTTCATGTATTTCTCTGCTAACAACTGCTCTGACAAATAACTAATAACCATAGTTGTATATTTAAAAAAGTGTAGTTTTAAGACTTTAATTAAATATTTGGGTTGAATATAATTAGTTTTAACTGTGTTGTAGAAAAGTTAAATGTTAACTTACTGTTTGTAGAGTTTTCTCAGGACAAGCAGGAATAGGGGATGATAGCAGCCTAGCTGTTAGCTATGCTGTCAAGTGGACCGCTATCGTCGAGCTGAATGGGCGGAGTTAAGTCCCGCCGGTCCCGCCTTACTGCTGTCGTTAGGTTGATCCGAAGTTAGGTTGAGACTGCAAATCCAATATGGATGCGGCCGTCGATTGGACTCATTTTCTGCCTATGTAACAGACGGGTCAGGGTTCGTCCAGTAATATTTACAGTCTATGGTAGGAGCATAAACTGCAGCATGATAAATGAACACATAAGCTCCGTTCTACGATCTCCCTGTTTTGGCAGATTTTTAACACGTTTAAATCCTTCACGAACTAAGATCGTTATATCGCACACCACTAGTTTGCTGCGATGCAACTTTTTTTTTAATTACATTTGTCACGTTTGAGAAACACTGCTCTAAAGACTTAAAGGACTGTATTAAAATGATCCTCATTCAAGCAGACTGAACTTTAAGGACTGCAGAAGAGCTTATTTCAGAAACAAGAAAGCCTTCTCCAAACGAAGAGTTCATCTTCTAAAATCTGAAATGAGAAGTGTTTTTAAAAGATAAATGTTCTCTGTTGTAAACAAGTCTCTCTCTCTCAAACGGCTCCTCTTCCTGGAATGAAGCAGAGCTTGATAACCCCTCCCTTTTCTTCCTGCTCTCAAACACAGCCAGCTCCACTCTGACTCTATATTCCCTGGTTCCCTCCTATTTAGATCTACAAGTTGAGGATGGGTGTCACCAACAAGAGGTGACGTTCACTGAACAAACATGCTGTGTAGATCAGAGGTGGAGCTAGTTTGATTTCTCTGGAAGTGAAACAGTCGTAACAGTTGTTGTTACCGAGAGGAGAAATGGCGCAGAAAGGAGTTCAGCTGGGCCAGGAAACCCTTTCTTGTTCGATCTGTCTGAATCTACTGAAGGATCCGGTGACTGTTCCCTGTGGACACAGCTACTGTATGAACTGTATTAAGAGACACTGGGATACAGAGGATGAGAAGAGAGTCTACAGCTGCCCTCAGTGTAGGCAGACCTTCCCAGTGAGGCCTGTACTGAGGAAAAACACCATGTTAGCAGATTTAGTGGAGGAGCTGAAAAAGACTGGACTCCAAGCTGGTGGAGCCCTCCAAGAAGCTCCAGGAGAACGTTTGCTCCCGTCATGATGAGGTGATGAAGATGTTCTGTCGTACTGATCAGCAGTCTATCTGTTATCTCTGCTCTGTGGATGAACATAAAGGCCACGACACAGTCTCAGCTGCAGCAGAGAGGACCGAGAAGCAGAGAGAGCTGGAGGTGAGTCGACAAAACATCCAGCAGAGAATCCAGGACAGAGAGAAAGATGTGAAGCTGCTTCAACAGGAGGTGGAGGACAGTAAGAAGATCTTCACAGAGATGATTCGTCTCATGGAGAAAAGACGCTCTGATGTGAAGCAGCAGGTCAGATCCCAGCAGCAAACTGAAGTGAGTCGAGTCAGAGAGCTTCAGGAGAAGCTGGAGCAGGAGATCACTGAGCTGAAGAGGAGAGACGCTGAACTGGAGAAGATCTCACACACACAGGACCACAACCAGTTTCTACACGACTACCCCTCACTGTCACCACTCTGTGAATCTACACACTCATCCAGCATCAATATCCGTCCTCTGAGGTACTTTGAGGATGTGACAGCAGCTGTGTCAGAAGTCAGAGATAAACTAGAGGACGTCTGAGAGAGAAATGGACAAACATCTCACAGAGAGTGACTGAAGTGGATGTTTTACTGTCACAACCAGAGCCCAAGACCAGAGCTGACTTCTTACAATATTCATGTGACATCACACTGGATCCAAACACAGCACACACAGATCTGTTATTATCTGATGGGAACAGTAAAATAACATTAATGAGTAAACATCAGTCTTATTCTAGTCACCCAGACAGATTCACTTATTATTTTCAGGTCCTGAGTAAAGAGAGTCTAACTGGATGTTGTTACTGGGAGGTGGAGTGGGGAGGAAGAGGAGTTTGTGTAGCAGTCGCATCCAAAAATATCAGCAGAGCAGGGAGCTCAAATGAATTTTGGTTTGGACATAATGACAAATTTTGGACGTTAGAGTGTTCCAACATCAGTTATAACTTTTGGTACATCAAAGTCAGGACTCCTGTCTCAGGTCCTCAGTCCTCCAGAGTAGGAGTGTACCTGGATCACAGAGCAGGTATTCTGTCCTTCTACAGCATCTCTGAAACCATGACTCTCCTCCACAGAGTCCAGACCACATTCACTCAGCCTCTACATGCTGGACTCATGTTTGTTTATGATGGAGACTCTGCTGAGTTGTGTAAACTGAAATAGACAGAAGTCATTAACGAGACAGATGTTTAACTTGCTGTGTTTTTAATCTTCAACTTGATTTTTATTCATGCTCGTTGCTGAGATTTGATCGTCGTCGTCGTCCACTGTCAATCAAACTTCATGGGCGGTACTTCGACCTCTTCTCGTCTGTTCTGTAAATGTTTGAGTGTCTTTAAGTGACACTCCTTCCTGTGTCTGTTTAGCTGTGGACTCTTTCACTGCTCAGGATGACTTTTGTTCACCTGAACTGACATTTCTCTGTGTGAAAATATCAACTTCTCTCCGCTCTCCATGTTTGATTATTTGTATTCATATGTGTATATGCTGTTGTTTCTGTTCTGATTCATGAGTCTGAAGAGACGATGAGCACAAAGGGACAAAATGAGCAAAATCTATTTCCGACAGCCTTCATTTTTACAACAAAGTGACTCAATAGAAATGAAGCGTCAAAAAGAGAAAAGCCTCAAGTGTCACCTTTAATTAGCATTTTAGTAAAGAGGTTGAGAAAGTGTTGATGATCATCTTTGAGGTAAAATACTATTCAGGTATCAACTTACTGGAGGCCATAAACACTGCTAACTGCTGTTTGGCCACACCTCCTCCATACTGAAGCCTCCGCTCTCCTCCAGAGACACACCTCCAACCTACCTTCCCTCACGTTTGCAGGAAGGAGTTATGAATTTGAACGCACCATAATGCAACAATGGACAAGGAATGGAAAAGTTTTTATGAAGTCAAATGGACTACAAGAGCAAGCTAACGTGGTCATGACGAGAAATCTGAGCGGTCTGGAACAATATAAGAAACAATGGTTGCAGTCTGGTGGGATCGCGACACATTTGCTTTTTTTACATCATGTTCTTTTTTTTGCCTGTTCAGGGAGCATGTTTTGAAAGAGTCAGAATTTAGCTTCACTGTATATACCTGTGAAATTTACTTTAATACAACGTTTTTTCTCTTGATAGTATGACGGATGAAAACATGTATCTTCCTTTGAAGGATGAGAGTTTAATTTAATTATAATAACAAAAAATATAAGGAGTCAAACCTAGGTTTTCTAAAGGGACCGCAATATAACTCATTTAATTTTGAAAATTATATTGATCAGGATGTACATTTTTAAATCTAACGCTGTGTCATGTGTTGGAGATTATTCGTTCTTTTTACCCAATTTGTATGAATATGAATTTGTTGTTGTTCTTTTTTTTTCTTCTTATTCTATACTAATGAATGTATTATAATGGGTTACATTTAATTCTATGATGCCAAAGAACATCTGGCAAAGGGACTGCCGATGTCGGCCAATTCGGGAAAATTTACATCTGTCTGAATGTTGATTAATGTCCCTTTTCAAAAAAAATAAAAAAATAAAAACGCTGAGTAGTACTCTGAAAATCAGTTTAATACACTTAATCTTAGGGATGTAAAGATTAATCATGATGCAGTTAAAAATCGATTACAAGGAGAAGGACTGGGTTTAAAAAATCGATTTTCTGATTTACATCGATTCTCATATTAATGATCTGATATTGATTCTTAAAATCCAAAAATCGATCTTTTAATAGGCTATTCCCTTTCCCCCCATCCATTGAAATCAGTTTGTCTTTCGTATTTCTGTGCTGTAGCTCTGCTTCAGGCTGTAGTGGTTTCTCATTGGCCCTTACATGTCAACTGATCGCATTTCCGGCCTCTGATTGGTCGACAGACCAACACAAGAGTTAAACAACATGGCTGCTTCTGTGTTCGCTGAACTGAAGTTACACTATATTTTATACATACATTAAACATTGTTGATTACATTAATTATTATGAGGATATGATAAGAACATAGCCCTCCTTTGGTTAGTAAGTGCGTTTGATGTAGCTGCAGCTACTTTTCCTGCTCCTCTCTCTGCCACTGCGGTCTACATGACAGAGCACCGCAGCATAAAATGGTAGAGTCGTCGCCCCTCAACCGGAAGGTCGAGGTTTCGATCCCCAGCTGGGCTACATGTCCGATGTGTCCTTGGGCAAGGCACTTAACCCTGAATTGCTCCCGCTGCTTCGGTGGTGGTGTATGAATGGGATTAGTTACTTCTGATGGATGATACTACATAGCGATCATCACTACCATCAGTGTGTGAAAGGGTGTGAATGGGTGGGTGTGACATGTGGTGTAAAAGACTAGAAAAGCGCTATATAAGCTCAAGTTCATTTACCATTTACCATAGACACACCAACATGCAATGCTGCTGCACACACACGCACACACACACACACACGTACCCCCTGCAGTACTCCCATGTACTCCTAGGGGTACGCGTACCCCCATTTGAGAAACACTGTGTTAGAGCTTAAAGGGCCAGCTGATTTGTATCTGCGTCTCTTCTAAGAGAAGATGACAAAGAGCAGTCAGAGGAGCAGGAAGAGACTTCTACTTTTCTCTCTTTTTTTCTGAATGAGTGAAGCAGAGTTTGGCCAGGGTTGACCGCTCCCTCTGCCCCTCTGCCCCCTCCCCCACCTCCCCCCCCCCCCCCCCCCTCACCTTCATTGTCCTCCCTTTATTCTCTCGTTAAACTCCGCTGACAGCATCACTGCTCACATGGATCTCTGGCTCTGCTGCCTCTGCCCCGAAAGACAAGGAGAAGTCACTGAATGACCGTGGAGTGAAAAAGAGGAGGAAAACAAAGTTCAGAAGTATCACTGTTACTTCCCCTCTTCTCCTGGGATACAGAGGCACGATCGATAGTTTTTCATTAACCTGTCTTCCTCCCTGTAAACCGGCAGCTATGGCCTCGGGAGCGTCGGGGGATGATCTTTCTCGCTCTCTCTCTTTTCAACTCATACGTTTCTCTGACACACGACAACACTTTCTCTCTTTCCAGAAGTTAAACTCACTTTAAAGGTGTAATATGCATTTAAAAAATGGACTTCACCTATTTTGTTTTTTGTGTTTTTTTGAGTACCTACATTACCTCTTGTATTTCCAATGGTTATCAAAGTTGTAACTGGACGCGGCGGCTGCTATGACCGAGCCGCAGTGTAAGTAACGTCATATTTATCGTTACCATGGAAACACAGGATGTTGTGTCAAAGACTGCTACATAAGGATTTTGGAGCTCCAGCACAGGTTCGAGTCCTGCCTGTAACGCCTTTCCCGCATGTAATTTCCGACATTCACTCCTCAGCTTCCTGATGAGCCAAGACAAAAAGGCCAAAAATACATTTTTATATATTAAAAAACGTTGAGGCTTTTCTAGTATAACACAGTATTAACCCAATGGTTTCGAATATTTTTCTCAAAATATGTTCATATTTCACATCACTTCATGTCGATTTATGTGCCAAGATGCAACACAAAATGTGTAAAAAAAAAAAGAAAAAAAAAAGGCCATGACGGGTGAGCTAATGTCAATGCTGAATGTGACAGGAAGTCTCCACACATTATTTATCAGATTGCCGCAGCTCTACTTGTTGTTTCAGGTGCTGTGCAGGTATCAAACCACTGATAAGAGACGGGGAGATTAACATTTGACTCTACAAACACTCTCTTGTGTGCCCAAATGGACAACTAACAGTGAATATATAACTACTGGAAGAAGTTTATAGTTTAGGATTTATGATTATGGATTATAGAGTCGCCTTAGAGACACTGAAGGAAGAGCTCTGATCATGTTCCTCATGAAGATTTTTGTGAATTTGCTGAAGGATCGAGTACTTTCGAAAACGTTTTGCTGACATTGAAATATTGATTCTATTCTAAAAGAAGTAACACAACCAAACCAATAAAATAAGATGGAACATTGCATCCTTTGTATGGCGCTCAGTGTGTTCCTCCTGTAAAACATTTGTCCTCCTCCCGTTGACAGGTAACAGTTATATCCTACAGACACTTTGGGATGCATCATCAGTTATGTTTCCTGGGTTCATTGGGTGTTTCGGGGGTCGCTACATCATACAACCTCGCCAAGGCGACACAGCCAGGGTTGATCAAGACACTGACCTGCGTCCCAGCATCTTCTATTTGTTAAAGAAGCAACATAACCAAACTGATAAAATAGGATTGAACATTGCGTCTTTTGTATGGCGCTCAGTGTGTTTCTTCCTCATGTAAAACATTTGTCCTCCTCTCGTTGACAGACCTACACTCTCTCCCACGCCGTCTCTAAACACAGAGTAGCCACTGTTTGGGACTGACCTCGCTCCCTGCACAGTGCCATCCTCCCCGCTGTAACAGATTTATCTAGCCTTTCCTATGTGGCCTTTCCAAACACAAAGTGATAGTATGCAGCTTCATATTCTCTGTTAATGTTGTTTGCTTCACTCGAGGCGCCCTGAGGATTGGAGCTAACAGCACGTGTTGGAAACATCTGTCATAACCTGAGCGTGTTGTCAGGTTTCTGTTCGAGAACACCTGCTGCAGATGTTCCAGCTGGCAGACTCAACAAGTGCTGCGGTGATTGAAGTGCGGCAGATTGGCTTTTAAACTGGTTTGCATGACCAACAATGCTTTCCCCGTTGTCGGCCTTGAAGGCATTTTTTCTCACTGGTATCCAAACACATTTGGAGGGCTCAACAAGAAGGATGAATTCTCTGTCCTGTTACATAAAGTGGGAACAATGATTCTAACAATGATGAAAAGACAAAAGCGAGAGTAAAAACTGGCGAAATAATGAGTTCAAATTATCCAAGATGGAGGGGCTGATTCAGGGGAGGTGATTATCACAGCCGATGAAGGCGGAAATTGAGCGAATGATTAGGAGTGGATGAATTATTAATGCTTATGAGCATCTGAAATACATGTGAGTTGTGCTGCTTTGCAAAACACAAGAGCTGGAAAAAACATCTCGAGTCAGTCGAATGAGGGAAGTCAACATGACGACTCATCAAGCATTTTAAATCAACCCAAAACTTTGACCGTTTGGGCCAACTGACGAGATTCCTCCAGAAGAGAAAAGAACCTCAGAACGAGGATGGTGACCTGCCAAAGTGGCTGGTAGAGCAGGCAGATTTAGTGGCTACATCCACAATTCATCAGCATTTGGCGAGTGGAAATTTGCTGCCCTGAGGGGGAGATGAGGGCGGGATGAATGCCATGGCAATGTCTGGATCCAGATGGCCCAGGATGGTAGGGGATGGATGGGAGCAGCCTATGCTCCATAAGCCACTCAAAGGCTCAAGTATAAACAAAGGTGACTATGAATGTTAGTCTGCCTCTTTAGCTGATGAACTCCTGACATTTAATCAGTCATTTCAGGTCATTCAGGTGCAGATATATTCAGGATCTTGCCTTTCACAGATCTACCTCACAGAGGGAGATTTAATACTCTTGTTTGGTCCAGGTGAGGGGGGCATGTGTGTAGAGCATGCAGCTGGAGGAGGACTGTTCAATACTGTTGACTGTTTCTGGGTTAACATCACTACAGTAATTATAAAGACTAATCTGGAATACAAAGGTTATCGTAGAAGACCTAAGGGCCTGAGTCTACCTATGACACTTTTTGGCACTGTGGCGGCACCCACAAACTCAAAGTCAGAGCCCTTCTTGTTGCCATAGGTTATAAAAGTTGTCTCTCTACACTTCTATCTCTCTTTGAAATGACCTTTAAGTCGCTTTAAAATCACTCTGCATACTTCCGAATTTATTTTTAAAAAAATTAAAAAATGGGGCACTGGTGCTATTTCTCCATTAAAGGCACTAAAAGCCCAAAATTAAATCTTTAGAAAATAATTTAAAAAACAAATGACATCCTGGACTGTGTCTTAAACCACATATTAACATTCTGTCCACTACATACTCAAACAATGCATACTGCAGCCTGTGGGTGATGACGGACGAGGGTGCACAGAGCCATGATGGAGCAGACACTC
The DNA here is from genome assembly GCF_963930695.1 of Labrus bergylta. Lineage (NCBI taxonomy): Eukaryota > Metazoa > Chordata > Actinopteri > Labriformes > Labridae > Labrus > Labrus bergylta. The sequence continues at coordinate 3,498,281 of NC_089196.1, read as the reverse complement.
TATGCACACTTATATCTGGTGGAATTTCGGGGGACATTGTGCAGCATTGATCTGAATGTAGTGACTTTTTGGGAAATTTTTACTAATGAAGAAAATAAGTGATCAGCAGAGCACATGGGCTTCTTCTATTTTTCCCACTTTGAATCTAGTCATTGTTTTTCAGACGATTTTGGGGCTGCACGCCTTCCCCTCACATCTCCTGTTCTGTTTTCCGTTTCTGCTGGTCAATTTTTAATGCCTCATGATGACAGACTTGTTTGTGTTTGGCATCATTATGTACTGCTATTTTTTTTTTTACGATGCCAGGATCTCCTCTAGCCTCGAGCTGTGATTTCTTATCAAACACTTTTCGCTTCATGCACACAGAAAAAATAAAAAAAATAAAACTTGAAGGATTTTATACACCGACTTAAGAAAATGACTGACAATGACCCACAGGGGTCAGCAGTCAAATTTGACATTTGGACAAGAACAACAAGGACAGGCTGAGGCTATAGTGACCCCAATTATTATTATCAGAGTGTTTTTCTAATAGTTAGGGCAAAGCATGTTTAGTGATGTGGAGAATTTCACACAAAAGACAGTTCAGAGTACTTAACATAAAACATGAAAGAGCTTTTACGGTGAAATAAAAGCCTGAATTTAAGAAATGAAAGCACAGAAGAAATGTAGGCCAAAGAGACACTTCAAGTTTGCAAGAATTTTGATGAACAGAAAAGTTTTTCACATGCATTTAAAAGAAGAAATCCGATTCAGGGCAAGTGTCAAATCAGCTCAGAGGTTGCTCCAATTATATAAAGAAATACAGAGAACAGACGAGGAGATGTGCAAAGACAGAAAACGTCTCACTCACTTCAGTGTCTCTTCAGAATGAGAAGTGAAGCACGAAGAGCAAAGTGATGCATAAAAACTTCATGCTTTTGGTCCTGAGATGTGAAACATCCACTCTGATGAGTTATCATATTTAAACTAAGCAGTCTGACTTTATCTTTTTTGTCTTGACTGTAAGTTCATCTCTGACCACATCTTATAAGTGGAAGAATTTGTGGTTTGGGATGGTGTGAATGCTCAAACAAACTCTGGTCCGCTTAAAAACGGGGGCCACGATATGCTTCTAAGAGCACCAGAGTTCAGTTTGACGAACGCATTACGGATCAAACAAGGGAAGTGAACCTAAATGCAGTGCATTGTGGGTTGAATTTGGCTGTCTGTAAACGATGTCAATAGGTTTGCTGAGTGAGGCTAACATTAGCATTGCTAACAACATTAGCTTTGCTAACAACACCAGCCTTCAGTCCTCCATGCAGTCCTGTGCTAAGTGTGGGTACACATCGTTCTGGTCGATATGACAGTTTAACCTGACACAACAGACGTATAACTTTATCTCCGTTTTAGAGATCTAAATACTGACAAACTGCGCCCCGTTACCAGATGCCGTTCTTCACTGTCTTATTGTTTTCTCTCAGGTCAGAGTGCAGCATGACGGCCGGTTGGCAGCAGCCACTGAGCGGAGCTACATGCTGCATTCAGGTGCTCCTCGGATGGTCACAGTTTCTGAGTGGGGAAGTCATTCATCCTGACTTCAGTGTGTTCACGTGTTACAGTTAGAAAAGTCTGAATGTTGTAACAACAACAACAAACATGTTGGATGCTTAGTAGACAGCTTCGCCCGCTCTTCTTGACCACGGTCAACTCAGAGTCCGTATTCATCCGTGGTGGAGAGCAGAGAGAATCACTCCCATGAATCACTGCCAGCCTCAGCGTCATCTGTTGATATTGTTTTGATTGAGAGCCACCCTGGTGGTGGAATTTGCATACTCTGTGCGTTTTACGCTCCAGAGAGGAGTTGTGAAAGATTTTCAAATTGATCACTTAATCCCAAAAATACCTTGGTACAGATGTCTTGAAGAAATATTAGTGATGGTCTTCTACAATCAATGTCTAACTGTTTTTTTCAATATCTCAAAGTTGTGTGGACTAAAAGTATGACTCTGACTCTGTATGTAAGCTGTTGTCTTTGCACCTGAGGTGGTTTCTGTATGTTTACAGTGCTCGTTGGTTTATAATGACTCATGCTTCTGTTTTAAATGTATGATTCAAAGCATTGTGGAGACCCAGGAGCCTCCCATGTTTAAGACATTTTGACAGTCAGAGGGGCGGAGCAGTCTGACTCAGTGTGACACCTCTGGAGATTTCATGCAGCATGAACTCACCTCACAGTCCCCCCCCCCCCCCCCCAAACTGCCGCCCCCAGAGATGAAGCCTGTTTGAACCTGACTGCACATCAGTATGGGTAATCTAACTAGCTGGAGTCACACTGCTCGGTGCGCCGCTGTGCCCCGGAGGATGCCCCAAAATAAGACGCCTGAGTGAGGAAAACAAGCAAGGGCATCTGCATAACTGCAACTTATGAATGCCAGATTCATCATCGCTGCGTGACTGAAGGGGAGCTCCAACCTCCAATCTCTTCACAAAACCCTCTGTGATCTTAACGCTAATTAGGACTCCTTTGTTTGTTATCAATTCATATCTGGGATTTCTCACAGTCTGAGAAGTCTGTTCGGATTTCACTGTCAGCGCTCTGATCAAAGTGATTAGAAGGAGTCCTCCTGTCTTCACAAACACGCTCACGCTTCTTTCCCAGCTCACATTTTGGGTCTAATTTATGATTTGTTTGGGTTGAGCTGTGCAGCTGCTGACTCTCCACCAGCTGAGGAGCCTCACAGTTAACTAGCCAGTCTGGCAGCAGGCTTCCTCTCTTACAGAAAGGATGTACATACATCATTTTTAAAATTGGATGGCCATGTCCTTAGTTTGCCTTTATATCTCCAGACACTTCTGTAATAGCCCTTCCCAAAATGCCCTCTTCTTCTTGTCACTGTGTCGGCCAGCATTGTGCTATCGGGCTCATTAACTCTGCAAAAAACAGTACGATCCCATTTTCCCCGAGTGTGTTGCCTCCCTTGTTTCAGTGAAAAATGAAGTGTATCTATCTCAGTTTCCGATATGATTGTGGAAACGTGTCGAGGCGATGAAAGCTGACACCTATTTTAAAATGTGTGTTTGAACTTTATCTTTGTTATCAGACAAATTCAGAGCCCGTGATTGGATTAGTCTTTTTCTGTGAGGCTTGAATGACTTGTTATCTCTGCTCTGTTGGACCAGTTTCACTTCCATTTGCACCACAAAGGAGCACCTCTTTACAAATCAATACAGTGCCGCTTAGTGTGTGTGTGTGTGTGTGTGTGTATGGGTTATGTCCTGATAAGCAAGGGGGGTCCTCATAATTCAGGGTTGTGTTAGGAAACGTCTACTCCCGCCCCGTCCCCTCTATCCTGTGGAATTTCAGGTTTCCTATCTCCAGACTCTATTACTAAAATAAAATTCTGAGTAGTCAGCGTTGTTGCTGACATCATACAGAGCAGTTTTATGTTCCTTATGTCTCTCTAGGACTAGGGGAAAGCTGGGTCCTTATATACAGGTATTTGAACTGGTATGGATAAAGTGACCTAGTAAACCACCCATACCTGTATAGGTATAGACCTTCCCAGAACCAAATGTGACTCAGAACATTATGTCAATACACATCATGTACCTCCATCTATCCATTATCTATACCGCTTTTCCCGCTCGGGGTCGCGGGGGGGCTGGAGCCGATACCAGCTGTCATTGGGCGAGAGCCAGTCCAGTCTGGACTGGTCGCCAGTATATCACAGGGCTGACATACAGAGACAGACAACTAGCCAAATTGCTCCTACGGGCAATTTAGAGTCTCCAGTTAACCCAACAAGCAATAGTCTTTAGACTGTGGGAAGAGGCCGGAGTACCTGGAAGGAGCCCACACATGCACAGGGAGAAAATGAAAACTCCACACAGAGATGCTCCTGACAGATTCAAACGAGGAACCTCCTCACTGTGAGGCGACAGCTCTAACCACTGCAGCACCGTGCAGCCCCACATCATGTATGTGTTAGGAGTAAATATTTGACTTCTAACTGATTACTCCTGTTTTGTGATCTGTTGTTGTGCGATTAGACTTTTCACTGAACGGTCTCTCACAGGTGTAGCTCGAGCGCCGGCCAGCTTTGCTAACAAATCATCCACAGGCATGTAACCGTTTATCCTTATTTATGAAGAGAGGGCAGACGTGCACCAGTTCAATCAATGCCACTTATGTCTCGGCTCATTTCTCTCCTCCTCCTCCTCCTCGTCCTCCTCCTCGTCCTCCTGCAGGTTTTTCTCCCCTTCCTTGCCTTGCAGCTGCAGGATTACAGTAGCTGTTCTATTACACACAGAGTAAGCCTGATATTGGCAGCACTTCGATGAAGGGCTTATTTGGATTATGCTGTTTACAGGTATCTGAAATACTGTGTGATGAGCCTCACTGTCGCCATGAATAAACCAGTTATTGGAGTTTTGCTGTCCACCCTCCACCCTTTTAACTCTGTATTATTTACCAGAAATACATGGAGAGAAATATCATTTACAAACTATTTAAGGCGTGCAAACAAATTTGTAAACATCCCAGAAAATTTGACTTCCAGGCTCTAACTTTATCTGAATAAGCTGTAATGTGTGTGAAACCTTGATTAAGGTCATTATGAAGACGCTTATTTATTCTATTTTGAAGGTGTGCATTTGCAAGCAACACAGGACACACAAGCTAAGTACATTTAAGGCTGTAATTATCCGCTCTGTCTCCCAGACATGATGTTATACAGCTGATTTGTTACAAAATGTATGACCTAAAGTTCTTGGATTAATATTTTTTTTACCAAAACGCTACAAATGTGGTTATTATTAGCCTTCCCTCAAAGATCTGCTCCTACATGATAAAATCTGTTTGCATCAAGTTGCATCAGGATACATTTTTAAGTCCTTTACAAACATATATATTTGCATTATGAATATTGATCACCACTTTAGATAGACAGCAGTCATTACTCAAAATGATTCTCAATATTTTCGCAGCCTATAAGCTTTCTTTCCACATGCAGGACTCGGTATGTCTCATTCAAACTGTTTCAATCCGATCTCCATGACAACAGGCGCGATGTTCTTTCTTTAAAGGAGATCCATAGTGCTGATCTGTATTTAAATACATGTAATGCTACGATGTTGGATGTTCATACTAAACCTCGGCAAAGTGTTTTTAAACACAAGATACATGGCTGTTGGTGTAATCCCCGGATGTGGCGTCCTGCTGCCCTGAACGAGATGCGCCCTCCAGAAGCTCGCTCAAATGTCCCTGCGACTGACTGATAAAACAAGCTGGCCAATCGGAGGAAAGTGGGCACGTGGGGCGGGGGGTTCTTAAAGAGACAGTAGATGAAATTAAGTGTTTCAGGCAGAGGCTCATATGAAGGATTTTACTGACGCCAGTATCAGATAAATAAGAAGGTTTTTGAGCTACACATCTCACTTCTACTCAATAGGTGTCCCAGACTGACATAATAAATGGTGAAAGGGAGTTTAATAGATCTCCTTTAACAGTGTTCTGCAGTATGACTTTATGAACTCGTATACTGTGGAGTGTGTGCGTGCGTGTGTGTGTGTTTGTAAGTCCACATTGCTGTTAGAGAGAGCCGTGTTATTTCATTCCAGGAGGGGCAATGCTCTGACCTGAGGGGGGATCAGGGGCAGTCTTGGGTCAAACGAGATGTAGTGCCTCGGCTGCTCAATCTGACGGCGCTAATGAAGCTATTTGTAAAGAGATTCTCTCTCTTCAGCTCCGGGTCTGTTATCAGTGACCATAAGCAAGGTTTTCACAGCTAGTTTATCAGTACACTGTTCTCCCAGTGCCTTCTGGGTAATGAACAAATAATCAGAGTAACTGTGAGGTTTGTAGCAGGTGACAATGAGACCATTTGCTGCTAAAGAAGAATGATTATTTCTAAAGAACACAGTTTAATTTATGGATCTACTGCTCACGTTTGGGACCGTAGCCTCTCTTCATGGCTGTACGCACCCAATATTGGGTATTCATCTTTGCTTTTAATTGCCAAAAATTGTGTAGGCAAACTCCTGCCCACTGTCTAAACTGCACAAGAACATTGGTAATGTTTGGCCGAAAGGTTGCCTATGATTTTGTGCAATTGAGACGGCGCTCTTTCTCCGAGATACACCGATATCTTTCTTAGAGCTATATTCGACCTATAGTGACCGATAGAGATATACACATTTATTGTGTTGGTCCCTCAAATTCAGTTATGTATATTGAATACAAGATGGTCACTGAACTGAAAAGTAGCTGAGCATGAACATGCATCACCGCTTGATGCTATTTGACTGGAGAATACATTTTTGTAATATCGGTGTATATCAGTGATAAAATTAGCCGATACAGATAGTCACGTGCTAATATCGGCTGATATTATCGGCTGGCTGATTAATTGGTCGGCCTTCAGTTATGATTTTATGTACTTTCTAAATACCAAGCTGGTTCCTCTGTGTCCTTTTCTTTGCTCTGACATATCTGTGAAAGGTCATTGACCTTAGCTCACAAATGTCTGTCGTATATCTTTCTCTCTGTAACTGTATTTTATCCCTGTTGCATTCACAACTGCGCTGTATTCTTTTTCTTATCATTTTTATCTTTTATCTCTGTTGTTTCTAAAAGCCTCCCATGGACAGGTGTTGCAAATTAGCATTTTGCTATAAACACTAAGAGCAGTGCATCTGGAACTTGTGCATGGTTAAATGTCACAGCACCAATGTTACTGTATGTCCATGTTGAATAAACAAACAAATAAAAAAAAGTTGAATTGCCCTCTTGCTCTGACAGGGCATTTTATCCCTTCGGAATATGAGTAAAAATGTCATATCGTTGAGTTCTCAGAGATGTTTAAAAAGTGTTGATGGTCATCAGGTTATCTCAAACCCTCTGACCCTGAACAGGTATTCAGTGTGCATTGATCCGGGACCTTCTCTGGTATTGGGTTCTCATTTCTGTGTGGTCTGTGCCCACCTTCACGAGGCTCTGCTCATTTCTGAACTATTAGCTGCAGCCCTTTAATCGTCTGCCGACTCTGCGCCATTGTAGCAGTGGAAGCTCTGTTTAATCACCCAGATAGTGCTGAGAGATTCTTCCGGGCTTTGTACAGATTAAGAGAACATTACCTCCAAATGAGGGAGAGAAAATGGTCCATGGGTTTTTAAATACTCACTGGAGAGTTTTAAGCCTCGTGCTCTTTCAGTTTGGCAATTTTCCCTTTGCCTATATTTGTGCAAAGAGACTTTGTATACTACTTTTCTGAGCATGCCACTTTATATTCACGCTCTCACACACTTTGACACCTGTGAGCTGCTGCAGAGGAAGGTGCCCTTGTGCTTTGAGGTTTGTAGCCTTTGCTCAAAGGAGTCGTTGAGACAGGAGAGTGTGGCACCCTCCTCCTGCCTCTCATCTCATTCACTTTTGTGTCAAAGCTGGCGTACAGTGACATCCAAACTGAAAATACAAAATCCTTGAAAACTCAATATCTTGTTTTCATGACATTTGTTGATGTGTGTTTTTTTGTTGACGACTGTTAAATTTAGGATGAATTTCTGTCATGCTCTGATGCTGAAGTCGTTTTTCTTCGGTGGTAACCTCAGGTCTCTCCCTTCAATGTCAGCGAGAGCTGGCGGCAGATTTTACACCTCCCTGCCTCTCTCTCTCTCTCTCTCTCTCTCTCTTATTGACTTCTCTGTTCTTCTCCATCTCTCCTCTCTTTAATGGTCAGCTGTTTGTCAGCGCCGGACGGTGCGTGTTTGTGACATGATGCCTATCACGCAGCAGCGGCTTGTTCCCATCACCAGCCAGAGAGCAAAACAAAGGAAGGATGCAAATCTGTACAAAGGGCATTTTTTTTGGATTCATCCCTCTGCCTCTGGTAAACACCATCAACGACCGGTAGAAGCTCTTCATCAGCACAGAGAGCGCCCCCCACCCCCCCCCCCCCCCCACCCCCCCACCCCCCCCACCCCCAGAATACCTAATGATTCATTTGGGTAAACAAGGATTTAGTTGTCTCTCTCTGTGTGCAAAGCTCTGACATTAGATGTTAAATTACAGCTGTAAAACTCTGGGCAACAGTGAGGTGCACCTCAGTGCCAAGCTGGCAGAGACTGTGGGATTTATATCTGGACTGGATGGAGGTAAGGCTAAATGTCTGATTTTACCTCAGAGGAGAAACAAAATATCATTCATGTTTAAATTTTGTGTAACTTACACAAGGTTTTTGACGCTATCTCAGGATCTGCAGTGTTGAAGACCGAATCAGAACCTTTGTTTGACAGGAGTGACTCTTAGATTCAGCTGCAGTGAGGTCAGATACATTTGAGGTTTTTTTTACCCTGGCAGGTAAAAAGAGAGTATAGATGCAGGGCTTTTTGGTCTGAGACTTTTTCATTAAAAGTGAATGAGCAGAGCAGAGCAGAGAGAGCAGGCTCGGAGAGGAGTGATGGATTGAGGCTCACTGTCTTTTAGAGTGATGTCTCAGAGACAGTATGTGTTCCTCCTCCTATCAGCCCCACTCCTTCTCATCCACCTTCCCTACTTCCTGTCACCATCCCCAGCCTGCACCGAAAGGGGAAAGAATATCAATACAATATAAATGGGAATCTTTACCCTTCTTCACCGTTTTCATCTATCCTTCCATCTGTCCTAACTCACGGCAGTCTGGTGGAAGCTTGGAGAAAGACACAAACGGTGAACCTGGTGACAAAAGTGTTCAGGGTCCACATGAATACTTTATGAAGCATTTCTCAAAAAGCCTTCCGCCAGAAGAGCTCCATTTGTAGCCAGAAATGCTTGGGATGATTTATTTAGTCAACACAGTTGTGTGACAGAAGTGTGTGGTGGCCTTCATGTGCTTTTCATCAGTATTGCAACTTGATGCTTCTTCGTTCTTGTATTCATTTAAATTTCAGCCCTAAACATCTTTTAACCCTTTACATTTATTCAACAGATCGGAGCTTATTAGAAACATGCAGAGGCTTTTTAGGTCGGGTACAATTACTTCTATCTGAACCACTTCTCTTGCTGCTTCCATCGCTGCAACACCTGTTGGTTTGACCTGATAACTGCTCTCATATCTGGCAAACACAGGGGCGTCCAAAACGGCCGTGTGGGGGTGTCTTAAAACCGCCTACCTTCTCTGGTCCAAACAAATCCAGAGCATTCAGGAGCAGAATCTAAAGTTAGAAGGAGGACATACTGGCTGCTGCATTGTTGTCAGAGAAGCCAGCACTTCAACATAGCATGTTTCATTAATGTTTGATCAGATAGTAAGATACCTTTGTCATTTCATTAATATCGTACATATTGCTCCTTTTAATGTGAAGATGGTCCTTAATAAATTAGACTAAATATCGTCCTGCACCAAGTTAGCTTAGCTCAGCAAAAAGCAAATTTAGTCTGCTCTGACCAAACAAAGGAGACTAGTCGAGCATGTACTGTAAGCACCCTGTGAAACCACCACGGGTTGTTTTTACAGAATGGTTCGTTCAGTTTAGTCCAGGCTTTTCCAAACTCTGGGGCCCGACCCCAATTGGGGTCTCATGGATTTTAAATGGGATCACCTGAACTTTGTATTTATCGATCAATATAAATATATTGTATATAAAAATATATTGAACACAGGCTACTTTGGGCCATAGCCAGAACAAGAAACCTGCAGAATCTCTGTTTGTCATCTACTGTATTGTGCAGAAATGTCATCCAAGCCTTTCTTCCTCTGTCCACAATAATCTACACCAAAACACCTAAATGTGCTCTAAGTCTTCCTCCAGGTCACCACACAGGACGTCATCGTTTAAATCGCAACGATATGAAAATTATATGAAAGTTACAAAATGTTGTATCATCCAATTTCCTCTTTTTTTTACCATTGTTTTATTGCAGAAATGGGGAAAAAATGACCAGTTGAAAAATTGAGTTACTAACAAGGTGGTTGTACAGGATCTCTCATGAGCGTTTTTCTTTCTTTTTCTGCATGAATGAAAAGTATGTACGGGTTAGCTGTGCAATCACACGTGACTAAAAAAAGGAGACCGTGGCCCTGTGTGAGACGTTGTAGCCGTTAGTTTGGAATATTCTTCCGTTCTTCTCTCCAGTGGCCAGTTTCACTCCAGTTGAGCCGCCTCTCTCTCCGCACCCCGTTCAGGAAACTGGGCCTCATACTTGCCTTTCTAAAAATAGCTGCCTTTATTTGACCAGAAATGTGGTTGCCGGCCAATTACACTTGGCTGAATTCCCTCCCTGCCTCAGGGGAAAAGTGTGACGATTTTCTGGAGCCAACCGTCACTCATTCAATGTTTGAGGCTTCAGCTGATTAGCGATTGTGTTCTGAGTCCTTCTTGAAGTTTACAAGAAGAGGATTTCATATTTTCAGATGTAATTTCCGCTTTCCTTTTTAGTGGGACAGGAGTTAATTATCGCGGCTGACTTTTTGACGAGGGATGTCACTGCCAGCGTGGTGACCTTCACGCTGGAAGTCCACCGTAACACACACACACACACACACACACACACACACACACACACACACACACACACACACACACACACACATACACACACACACACACACACACACACACACACACACACACACACACACACACACACAAAGTTTCAAGCTTCACTTCGCCTGAATGGCTGTGTGGTTGTTTTGTTTTTTTCCAACAATTAACCGCAATTAGATTTAGGATTGTGCACAATTAATCCGTTGTTCTCCCCTGGAGTTTCTATCCGCTTGCTACTGCTAACAATATGTCCTTCTTGATTACACGCTAATCGGCATAAACAAAGTGTTTATTGTTGTGTAATGAACTGTGGCCCATGGCAGGGTTGGGAAGTATCATGGTCACCTCTAATTCACCGTTGCTAGCAGGGATGTGATGAAGTCAATTTCCACCTCTTTCCTATCTCAGAGCCTCGTCAAGGAAGACGTGTTAGACTGACATAAATGCTAATAGCTTCTAGCCTCTGTGTGTATGATTTTCAGTGCTATCAGTCAGAGTCTTTTAAAGAGGAGCGTCCATAAATGAATGCTTCTCTTACAGTGTAATCCATTTTTGTTTGCATTAAGATGAATTCAGTTGAACCGCGTCTCTCTTCTATATATAGAAGTAACCACGGTGATATTTGCTCAGTGTCACGGTTCTTCTCCTCGATTCTGCCGCAAACAGAGGTAGCTGATAACATCCCAGAACAATGTTTGATCTCATCACGGCCTTGACATCCACGACACACACACACACACACACACACACACACACACACACACACACACACACACACACACACACAGATGCCTCCTTCTCTTCCTGTCTGAACCGCCCTCTCCCTCTCCCTCCTCTCCCTCCTCTCACTCCTCTCACTCCCTGATACCCCAGATAAAGTCTTCTTCTGTCTTCGTGGCTCCGGATGAGAGGACGAGTGTTGCACCAGACTGCGATGCTGCACGTTACATAATTGACGAGTGCAGGGTTGGGGCTTCCCGTCATGCGCAAATCCCAGTATACGCATCTTTTATTCAAAGCAGCGGCACGTAAAAAAAGAACTCCTCCTCGCCAGGTTCTGTTGTTCCATCAGGGAGACGGAGCCTCCGTATGTTTCATACCATGCTGGGGGTGATGGGGTTGAATTCTTAATCCACACACACATAGCCGACTTCTCTTTCTTTAAGGGTAGCCTATGCATACAGGACTAGAGGGGGTGATACATCGGAAATTGACGAAGGTTACTCAGGGTAACAGGAAATACTGCTACCATTTTATAGGTATGCCATTATGCAGCTCCAGGTGAAGTGCTCATCATTGTGACATCTGTGGAGTGTGGTCTATGATGTGGGGGGCTCCATGAAGGGAGGTAATGACAATCAGCTTGTAATGATAACGGCCAGAAATACAATTTAAAAAGATTGGGCACGAGTCCTAAACCAAGAGTCTCGGTTGAGTCCGAAGTCTCAACCGAGTCTAGGTTGAGCCCCTCCCCCAGGTGGGTGACACTCCCACAGCTAGGTGTTTGTTCTGCCCTCTGAGTCTGCCTTCTCACCGTAAACAATAGGACATGGAGCGAGAAGGCCTGAGACACCCAAGCCCTTCCAGAGAGGGGGCGTGGTCAAACACAGCTCATTTACATATTTAAAGGTACAGACACAGAAACAGCCTGTTCTGATCAGGGCTGAAATAGAGGGGTTTATAGACATGATCAAATACAGGATCAGAGTGGATTTAGAACAAGAAACTTCACACACATGTTTTGAGGAGCTCTGAGAATTATTTAAACTTGTTGAAGAGGAAGAGAATATGTGACCTTTATGTGCGACTGGAGTCTGAGTCTCAAACTCGAGTGCCCATCTCTTCACTGCGCTTTAATCAATCACCTGAATCGTATCATTCAGTCCTGCTGAGATTGTCCGATATGTCAAACTGTTATCTCTCAAGTGCTCTTTGTTACGTACCCATTCTTCACACCATGGAAGGTTTGTTTGTTTTGGGTTGCTGCTATTAATCATTTGCAAGAAACTGTGTCACCTTTTCACAACAAAGGTGAAACTTCTATCCCATTCTCTTTGTGGGAATTGTAATTTATTTTAGTCATCAATTGCAGTCATAAACAATCGAGAACGAAGAGACTCTTAAAGTATTACTGTCACTGCTATCATTGCCTCTTCTACCTCCAGTAATATCATATCAGAGTTCACTTACAGTAGAGACATTGCTCCAGGGTCACACTCACCCAGCACATCCAATTCAGACTTTTTGTCCCTGAGCTGACAGAGTTAAAACTCTGATGAATGGACTCAAGCAGCAAACTGAGACGGTTCAGGTGCTAACAGATTTCTCACCGTGCTCGAGGTATTATTAACCTCTCGGCTCTGACCAGGGACTTTGTTCCTGCCCTATGCATCCGCCATTGACTGACTGACTGAGTGACTCTGACCAGGGCATCAGCACCTGCTGACACGAAAAGGCAGACAGGCAGCTCTTAATACGTCAGGGTATCACTTTATTCGACTGATTTTACAGAGTGAACTCAGACCGGATGAGAACTTAGACAACATCAAATACAATTAGTCAAACTCACTTTATAAGAATGATAAACTTTATTAATATAGCACTTTTCACAATAGGGTTACAAAGAGCTTAACAAAACGAAAATAGTCAGTTTTTTTCTGGACTTGTGATGATCAACTGTACATTACTTTTAAAACACAATTATCTGCTGCTGTCTGTGCGCACAGCAGGAAATACACTGGATGAGTATGTGCAGTACAATGTGTCTTGGAAATATCGAGTTTGAGACAATCCTGTCAGATGACAGAGTCCTCCAAACCAGGTGCATTAAGTTGAAAGGTTTTCTTTTTTATGAGACTGTATACTGGAGGAAGAAAAGGAGAGAAGAACAAAGGAAAGTAGGAGAGAGAATGGCGGGAATGCAGAATGAGTCAGATGTCAGATTTCTCATGGCTAAAGAGGCTAAGATGCATATTAGTCAAAAAGATGCCTTCACCCCTTGTTGATGTTATTTTAGATCACAACTTTTCATCTCTTCCAAACTCTTATAGTGCCTTCACATTTGCACAAAACTCCTGAAATTTTCAGGGTGAGCTGCATGTGTGACGCAAACAACTGAAATGTTAAACACCAGACAGATCTGGAGTTTCTCTTGCCAGCTGTCTAGTATTTTTTTCAGCAGGAAGTCTGAGCTGAGCTGATGTGAGAACGCATATCATATTTTCTGAGCATTTTTTAATAATGTTCAATGCTTGATGTGCAATGTGAGTGATGTGGAATGTTGTCTTTTTATGGCTGCAGCATGGGTGAAGAGCCCCGGACAAATTTCTCACCTTGTAGGACAAATAAAGTTTATTTTGATATGGCGATTCTGTCAAACTCCATAGCGTTGATATAATGTGGGAAAAAAGGCTTTAATAATATTTGCAGAGCAGCAATAAGTCAAATTTGAATTATCTAGGTGTTCTTCATTCTCTTGATGTCTTTCATGCTTATATGCATACAGCTGAACAACATTCAGTAAGTTATAATTTAAAATAGATTTTTGAGCCCATGTATTAAATACCTTTATTATAGGACAGCTGAAGAGAGACAGGAAGTGCTGGGAGGAGAGAGCGGGAGATGACATGCAGCAAAGGGCCGAGGTCAGATTCAAACCCATGGTCGCTGTGATGAAGACTAAACTGAAATGTGTTTTTCATGCTACAAGTCAGGCAACATTATTTCTACCATGTGAATATTGTTAAACTTTGGAAATAACATGTCATTAGACTTACTGCTGAGCTAAGCGTATCCATCACACATCATGTGTTACTTTGAATCCAAAACTATTCCTTTAACCCTGGTCCTGTTCTTCCCCTGGCATAAAACAGATCGTTACTGAACCATCCTTGTCGACAGAGGCGCTGTTTGTCAATAGGCAAGGCAGGCAACTGCTTGGGGCCCCAGGCCAGTAGGGGGCCCCCAAAGGCTGACAAAACTTTAAACCACAGCAGTGGCTCAAAATGTGCAAATTTTGCAATGACAGTAGGATACCTTCCTAAGTGGGCCCCCATCTGACAGCACTCACTCTCCTTTGAAAACCAACTTGTGTCAATGAAAGTCACAGAGGGAGAATGAAGAGGAATTATCTGTCTGGGAGTAAAAAGAAAAAGAGAGGAAGAGGAGGAAGCATCGGGACACTGGCAGACATAATGGTGGTGAATGCGGGTTGGGGGGGCCCCCAATGAATTTTTGCCTAGGGCCCCACCAGACTCTAGAATCGCCACTGCTTGTGGAGGATGCAGACCATGAAATGCTCATTTGTATCATTTAAGTCAGAAGTGTTTCTGTGTTTTGGAACCGATGAAAGGTTACATTCTGACAATAGAGACAGGGGATCAGAAAACGCTGCTACTCTCCCTTTGAAAATCTAAATCTAACAACCTGTTATGTCATTCTGGTTGGAGGACGTGTTGGAGATTAAGCCACGTGCACAGCAGACATTCATAATGAATGCTCCTTCTTACATTTTAATTATGACATTATCATTTCATTTGCATAGTTGCCCGAACACTGAGTCAGGTTGTACCTGAGTACATGTGGCGGCAGAGCCATTCTTCTCTGTGAGTGTGCGGGATCACTGACAGCTAAGGAAAGACCTTCATCTGTGACAGTCAGCCCTTCAGTCAGTCAGTCAGTCAGTCAGACAGCTAGCCCTGGCTTTGCAGTCATTATTAATCACAGAATGAGACGGGGGCCGCTCTCAGAACGAGGAGGGTTGACGGGGTACAAGTCGTGATGGAATATGCAGTTGTCTGCATAATTCACAGCAGGTGAGGAATCAAGTGCTGAAATGAAGCACTAATATTGTATGAGGGTTCGGCAAGTTATTACTGTCAAATGACGACGGGGGCTCCTGCGGGGAGGGGGGGCAGTGGTGAAGACTGTCAACATGTCGACAGAAGCAATAGTGGAGAGATGAGTCTGACTGTGTAAATGTATTCAATTGACTGTGGGTATTGAAGGTATTAAATTATCTTTGCTTAAGGGAATGGATGCTGATGTTTTTGTATATATTTACTGCTGTGCTGAACATGAAAGTCTCTTGAATGTCTTCTTATCTGCATTTACTTCTTACCCACAATTTCCACATACTCCATGCGGGCGCCGTGGTCTGTCTCCGGAGTGTGCCAACAGCGGCACTACGCTGTGCTCTAGTTCAACTAGCTGCGAGTCTATTTTAGTACGCTGCAGGCACGCGTCAAGCAGGACAGAATTGAACAAACCGGACAGGAAGTCAGAGAAGGATACGCACAGAGGGTTCGGTCAATTTCAAAATAAAACAATATATGGACTAATCAATCTTATTTTTCATCACTTTATCAACATAATGTCAAAACAGGCACCGAATGAACAACAAATCATCCTCAGAAATAGTAAGCAGCATGTTTGCATGTTTTTCTCTTTATTCCAGCGCAATATTTTAGTTCTCCTGTGATGTTTGTAAAGCTGCTCATGGCTGTGCTCAAGTTGCAGAAACAGATCTAGTGGGGCAGGGCGAGCTCCGTCCAATGGAGCAAAACCGTGGCGCTAATGGATCACGCCGCCCATTGAGTATGTGGGGATTTGGGGTTACTACTCACCTGGGATTCCTTGGGAATGTCCCGAAAAATGCTGACAGATTTTTTGTAATTGGACGTCAACACAACTTGTTTCCACAAACAAAACTATATGACTATGTCCACCGCAAGAAATATTTATAAAAAATTAATTTGAAGATTGACACAAAAGTAGTAGGCAGCAGTTTGCAGTAGATTTTTGGGGTTAGCCCTGGTTTAGCCTTGAACACAATCTGTAACATTGTGGACATCAATTCATAAAACTGAACTGTTGTCCACAGTGAAGGATCAAGGCTTTAACATGAACATATGTCAGGTATTTCAAATTAGATACAGTTGATAAAAGCATGCAACTACTCGAGATCCATCAGAGCCATATGAGCAAAGAAATCAGATTTGAGTCCCTTTTGCCTTCAGTTTGCATCAACGGGTCATTGTTAAGATTGGCCATTTACTAACACTCTTTAGTGACAGGATATCTCAGTTGCCACTCAGAATAATCATAGTTGGCCAGTATTGACCTCTGATCAGCTCTACAGGATGAGCCGGGAGGTTAAGTGCCATCATCTGTTGGTGAGAGGATCATCATCCATTCAAATGTTCATCCCTGACAATCATTCCCACTTTCAAAGCTGCCAAACCATAGGAGACCTCACTTACAAGAACATTGCATCATGTAAAATGGAATAAAAATGTGCATGAATAAAAGGACTACTTTGAGCTGTGGCTGTGTGTCGAGGTAATTTCCATTCAGGAGGGATGTAAGGACTCGTCTAAAACCAGAGAAAGAGAGACAGAGGGAAACGGGACCATAACTAATGCAGCCTGGGCTTAAGCTTCACCTTTGATGTTGGTACCAGAAATCCAAGGTGCTCAGAGCCTATCTGTCCTTGAAGTGAAAACACCCAGGAATCCCTGGAGAAGCAGAGATAGTCTAATCCCAGAGCCAGTGAAAAAAAAAACCCGGAGGAGAGGAAAGTTGACTTTGTATTGATTTTTTTCTTTCCAACTCACTGTGGGTGTCTTCTGATCATAGTTAATGAAACCTTGAATGGCTTCACTGCTCACTCATGCATATTTGGCCTGCAGTCAGAGCTGCATCTGGAGATACTTATCATGTGGAGAGCGGCCTTTACATTAAAGCTTAAAGCGGGAGTTCATATTTCTGAATTTATGCAGTTTCAAGTCATGAAAGGTCAGCTGGCAATATCTGACGCTTGAGGTTTTGACAGAGATGTTGTCTTGGTTTTTCGCTTGGTAAAAAATGTTGACAAAAATCTATAAATAAAAACTAGGACTTCAATTTTTCAGCCTTAAGTCTGAATCTAAATTTCATTTGAGCATTACAGCCAATAATCATAACTGAACTGATAATGAACTCATTTTGGGAATTAAGTTGTGTGGGTTTTTTGTTTAATAGAAATATTCGACTAAAGCAAAGTGTTTCTTGTATGACGCAACTTTTAAGGAACATTACATCCTTTTAAACCCATTTCTTGAAATTCAAATTGGTTTGCGAGGACGCCTGTGTAAGGGCGCTTTTGATTTCATCATCGGTGACGTGTTCAAGGGTGAAGTCAATCCAGTGTTTTTTTTTTTGTTTTCACACTCATCAAAGGCAGCAGAGCGTCTGAGCAGGTTGGAGTGTACAGCGTTGTGATTCATCCCATGGCATGAAGCATCAAAACCAATTTGCACCGCAGTATTGGACACTGGCCTTGTGCTTTCTGTGAGCCTGAGATGTCTTTATTGTTGAGGGAGTGCCGAGTGAATACTAAGGTCATGGCTGACATATTGGTTTGTTGAAAGTATCGAGGGAGTGTTGCCTCATTATTAAAAATCAGATATTAGACAACCTCCTGCCTCACATATTTAGTGAGGCATTGATTAAAGGAGACGTTCTTTATGTGAACTTCCTGAACTGAAATCATTCTGGGTACTGTAGCAGCACTAAAAATCTTTATCAGTATACATGTATTACTTGTATCTTTGGTTTCCTTGAACAAGAATAATTTCTGGAGAAATGCTGACACATTTTTTTTTGTAATTGGACATCAATCTACAATCTGAACGTTGGGCGCGCAAACCAATCACCAGGCTAGGTCGCCCCTGGATGTGTTTTTTTTGTGTAACTGGACATTGTTAATGACTTCAACATCAAAGCTGATGTCTTACTTGTCGGGGTCTCCCAGGTTTCCAACCAATGGTTTTACATTTTTGACAGACTTTTAAGGTATTTTGGGGTCAGCTAAATGGAAAATGCTTGAACTTTAACCTTATTGTCCCAGAGTAGAAATTTGCTTTGCAGCCAGGTTAAAATAAGGAACATTTAGAAAACACATGCAGGCACATAGCCATGAGATATTAAAAACAACATTAAACATTTAATTCAAAGTACATCACGTGACAACCGGACGCTGTGAATATATAAGCTCATCATTGCAACCATTGTTAAAACCAAATTTAAAACCATCATCAGTCATCAGGGCCATCATTAGGATTCAGGAGTTTGACTGCCTGAATTGTTGAAGAATTAGAATTTTCGAATAGAATTCAATAAATCTTTATTGTGTACCAAAATTATTATTTCAAAAATTTTGACATAATATTGAGGGATTATCAAACCAGGAGATAAAGCCAAAGGTAAGGACAGACCTAACAATGACGTTGTAAAACAGCATCATCAGCTTATTGCACACACTCTACACCAGTTGAGCTTTCGGCGTGAGTAAAGACGTTACAGTACTTTGTTCACACTTGATGAATTCCACACAAAACAGATTCAGCAATTAAATTTAATTCAAAAAACTTTATTTTTCCCCGGGGGGCAATTCAAATTTAGGTACAACAAGAACTCACACTATCAGGATGTATGAAAAAAACGTGTAAAAACTTACAAAGACATACAAAACAGAGCAGTGCCTTTTGATCCAGACCACTATGAGTGTCACTAAGTGTTTTGACCAAAACAGCAGGGTGTCATCTCGATAAAAACAACTCAACTGGTTGAGTTGAGGGACGTTCGATTTCTCCTCACTTGACCACAGACTTTATTCATGTCATTTGCAGCGGAACTGGACGGATGATAAAAATCTTGTGTTTTAGTGTCCAGTCTCCTAAAAAAAATCAATGACAGAAGAAAAATGTTCAGATGTTAAATGAAGCAGCTTTGAACGAAAGAAAACAAGTTAACAGGATTAGAAAGTTTTGTCAATTTTCACATTTGCCTGTTAAAGGTTGCATCTTAACCATTAAAACAAATTGTTTCTATACAGAGTGTCAATTTTCTCTATTTCCTTCTACTCCATATAGGTACTTATGTCAGGCGATGAAGGTTGTGTTAGTAGTACTGGCAAAAATTTTAAACTATCTTCTCTCCTGCCGATGACTGACACTTCTTGTAGCCAATGAAATTCAGAAAACATGGATATGATGCTTAAATTAATAACTCGAATCCCAGCAGCAGTGAGAAACCACATATTTTGAAAATGTCTTCATATGAAGGCACCTGAAGAGAAAACAGTAGCTGTCCTGAAATTGAGCCTTGTGGAACACCCCAGGCGATGTGCAGCAGAGGATGAACAGCTTTGGTGTGCTGTAGATGAGAGTAGAGCCCAATCACATCATAGTTTTAAACCAACTGTAATCGTTCTTCTGCATAAAAGAAGCTTGTATTAGCGATACACTGTCAGCAGGTTGGTTAGATACTTATTTTCCATTTCCCTGTTTTTTTTTCATCCACAGGTCTCCCTAGGCGGACTGAGCAAACGAGTCGACTCTAACAGATCTACGCCTGTCCTCAGTCTACTTGCAGTCTGACGGCACTCACCAACATCAAAGGTACTCCTGCCTCCCTCTTTCTACACCTCCAGCCTCCTTTTAATCACTTTGTTCAGCTCATCATTGCAGTAATTACATTTCCTGACATTTTTTTTCCCTTTTTTTTTGGTTAGCAAATGCAAGACTTGACTTTCTCTGTTATCTCTCCTCAAGGGAGCCTCACTTCACTTCACTCAACTTCCCATTGTGGCTGAAGTGCTTTGTATGATTTATATTTCAATACATTTAGAAGATTTATCCCTCGAGGAAATATGCTTTGATTTCAATAATTTACACAGTTGAATTAGCTCAGGTAAACGTCACTTGAAAGGCCGTTTTAGGGCTCTTCACAGCATTAAGAGTATTTTTAGAGCCGAACAGGAAGGGACATTTCTATCAGTCCATTTTCTAACGAAAGACTCAACCGTGTAATGGAGTTTTTGAAGTCTGTCACTTGTTGCGATACAACCTGAGACACATAATTACAATTTGGATGTCTTATGTGCTCCAAAGGATTTACCCTATTTGAATTCTTTTGCTTTCCAACTTAGAGACACTTTTTTCAAATATAATTTAAGAAGTACAACACAGGGTATGTAAGAGCTAATTGATATACTGACTGCTCTACGAAAGCTTTGTGCAATGCTTTTAGCATGTTCACAGTCAGTCACAGTCAGTCACAGTCTCTTGGATCATTCAGACTGGCCTCACAATTAAGAAGTATTACCTGGTAGCTTATCGACTCTGAACATTCACCTTCTCACTATTGGCTGCTTATATTATAAGAACTTAAGCTTATTGTACAGTCACTCTTAAAGAATTGGGCTGAATCCTCAGTATGTTATGCAATGTTATAATGTGAAGGTCTTTAAAGTAGATGGTTGAAGTTTTCCCATTTACATAATTCTACAGTCTTTTGTCTGTCATCAATCTTTATTTGTATATCGCCAATTAACAACAAGTGTTATCTGGAGACACTTTACAAAAAGTAGGTAAAACACCTTAATCATTGCTATATTACAAAGACCCTGCATCATGAGCACTTTTAGAAAAAGTTACAGTGGCAAGAAAGAGCTTTCTTTTAAGATGCAGAATTCTTGGGCAAATCCAGAGTCATGATGAACAGCCACCTACAGAAACTGCGCCGGGTTTGAAAATGGGATAGGGGGAGATGGGATAAGATGCAGGAAGAAGGATAGGGACAAACAGGGGATCCCGAGGAACTTGAGAGAGCTCCCATTAAAAGATGTGGTTAGTAACTGAGATTTACAGAGACATGCAGTCATATGAGCCTTGTGGAACACCCCAGGTAATAGGTGTCATGAATCATTACCTAAAAGTTTTAATGAACTGTTTCATCTCTTCAAACAAAGGCTAACAAAGACACTTGTTAAGTCAAACATTATTAATTCAAATTAAATTGTTTACGGACGTGGTTGGGTTTGCGTGTGAGTGTGTTTGTCAGCGTTTTCAGGCATGCCTTCCTCCACATAGGGAGGCGGTTCAAAGAGAGGATGAAATAAAATATGGATGGTAAACAACAGCCGCATATATTTTCTCCTAGCAGTGAAAGTGATCGGCTGTGGACTCCGCAAACCTCGCTAAACTTAGCTTATCCTGCCATCAATCAACGACACCCCTCTGGGCCATTTATAATCACTGTTGTGTTCCTCAAAATCACAAGGACTGGAATCTTAAAATCAAGGGTGGTTCATTACTGTTGACAGCGCATTCATTTTCCTGTACTCCGTTTAATCTTATCAAAATGTTAATCAATTACCGTCTTAGATTATTATATGTAGGATAATCATCTTCAAGGACCCCATTTATACATGATTGCCTTCTTCAAGAATTTGTCCTGTTGTATCACTCATGCCATACATCATAACAAAGCTATGATTATTATTTCCGACTATGTAAATCATTTTAAGATCCAAACACCACAGCAGCCACAATCTATGCATCTGTCAGACCATGGAAAAACAACTACTTTAACTGTTTTTTACTGTCTTACCATTTGGAGATTTAATGAACTCTCCCAATCATAATACTCTAACAAAAATGGCTTGTTGCATCTGAATGGGTCCCCTCATTCCAAATCCAGCAAAATATTTAATCCAAAGACATTACATCCATAAAGATCGACGGATTGCTTCAAATCAAAAATAATTCAATTTTTTAGATTGAATTACATTAAAATGGCAGCCTTACTTTGACCTTAAGTTTAGCACCTCATCTGGCCAATTAGGACCGACCATTCATTTTGGTTGAAATTGTCTTTAGGTCCTAACAGACATTAATAACTCGTGCTCTGAAACAGGAACAAAGAAAATCTGTCATCTGTGTCAGTTGTAAGCCTGTAAAAACTTCAATCAATGTCTGCACAAGGTACCAATCTGATGAACCAATCAGACGCCTCCCTGTCTCCCTGCTCGTTCTCTACCTCTTGTGTGCTCTAGCTCACACTCAAAGAGCGTCACTGATGACTTTAGGAGTTTATACTGTGAGTTTACTTACTGCTGAATGAGACATGAGACGACGTAGTTTCTACACAATGTAAGAGATGAGCTGAGGTCCACTTCTGGAGCAAAGTAAGTGAGGGGGCGTGGCTTTTGAGGAAGCACAGAGGGGAGGGGGTGGGTGTAGACGGAGCACTGAGGGAATGCTACTTTCAACATCATGCTAGTTTTTGAAAATAACCAACTCTGCCTTTAATTGAGGATTTGCTTTGCTGCATTCATTCATACAAAAAAAAAAATTTAAAAACACTTCTCATAATGTGCTCCCATCATGTATGACATCAAGGGATGGGTAAAATCTTTTTCTCTTGATAAGTCGAGTCATTTAAACTGACTTTCATGTTCATGAGTAGTGTTTTTTTTAACAGTCATCAAACTCATAAAAATCATCCCCTTGGTGAGCGTAAATTCCCAACGCAGCAGATTGTCATTGTGATGAATCACTTAAGTGCCAGTCACTCTCGGTAAGAGCTTTGACATATTGGACAGCTCAGCCAAGACGAAAAATCCCCCGAAGAGCCTGAAATTAGTGGCTCTGAAATGACAGTCGACGGCAGAGCAATACCCTCTAATTTCACTAGTTTACTCTCCGACTTTATGAATACATTTTCATCCCGGTAAATACAAGTACGGTAGATCACATGCACACAGCAGGAGGAAGAGGAGGAGCAGGTGTTTTTAAGTACCGTACTCAATTGTGCCACTGACAGATGCATTCTCAGATGGGCATCAGATGTGTTTAGACAAGGAATTAATTTAAGCGGCAATTACAGCCTCTGGAAAGGGGGGAAATTGGGGGGGGGGGGAGACCCCACCACCCACCAAGTCCCTAATCAGGTGAATGTTTCTAACTCAATATCAGGGCACTGGTGGTCACGCTCAATTATCCTCATCCTTTACCCTCCCAATCTGTTCTCTGCACCCTCTAATGACCCCTGGCTCAAACCCCTGAAGACACATGGCACATGGTGGTTCTCCTCAGGGTCACCTCTGTGTTAGACGTGGGCCCCTTTTGTTTGTTTTAATCCTGTTATGTAAAAAAGCTTAACAAATAGTTTTTGAAACAATTTTCTTTCTTGCAAATAGCAAGGCCAGATGATTGTGCAGATGATTTTGAAGTCCATGTTGTTTACTGTGCAGCGTGCAGGAGGGCATAAGGGCTGATCAGGGACCAATCAGCTGCTCCCAACTGGTTGGATGAATTTCTAGTCCCACACTGCATACTCAAAGCCAATTATCTCGTATCAAAACTATAACACTGATGCTTTAAAATCGTTTCCGGATATGTCTTTCATCACAGAGTGTCACCTCGTCCGACTCTCACAAACACTGCAAGGCATGAACGGTTTGGTGCCAGCTCCATATCGTTACAGTTATAGGGTTGCCTTGTGGTTAAAGCCGCTCTTGGCATCTTTCCACATTGGTGGTATCGAGTGGCAGTGAGAGATAACAGCTGTAAATCTAGTGTATGATGTCAGTTGACTGAACACGGCAGGCTCACACCAACTGACCCAGTTTGTGAATCTTTCACTCAAGGAAGGAGAAGATAAAAATGAAAAAAAAGCTCAAATGTTGGTACTTAAGGCTTCCTTTGGTCAGTGTGCTCAAGGTTGTAAGTTTCTAAATACACAAAGAAGAAATTTCAACAATAAGTATGGACTTGAGTATCCTGGTTTTGATCTAACGTACAATGTGTAGAATTTGGTGACAATGTTTGCATTAAAATGTCAAAATTAATGAAAAATGTTATATATAAATATTTTTTATTGAGTTCTTACATTACCTCAAATATTTCCAACAGTTATCAAAGCCAGAGAAATCCGTAATTTTAGAGTTGTAATGGGACTTACTTTGTCTTGTCGCATTGGCAGCCGTTACAGAGCCACCATTACAGACGGAATGTTTATCGTTGCCGTGGAAACACCAGATGTTACGTCAAAGACCACAACAGAAGGAAGTATGAGCTGCCGTACTTTTGCTGTATGCGCTGCTGTGATAAAAACCTCATGTGAATGATACTTGGAGACACTAGCTCGTCAACGGGGAGTTCAGTTTCACCAATGGGGTGGGGGGGGGGGGTGAATCACTCCCAAGATTCCCCGCTAGCCTCGACGTCGTCTTTTGTTATTGTAGCATTGATTGAGAGCCCCCTGGCAGCGGAATTTGTGTTTGCCATGTTTGTTTTGCTGATACATCACTTGCCTGAAGCCGGGCATGCTCCAGGTAGTCACCAGAAGTCAGAAACCGGGGTAAGGCGTAAACATGCCATAGTATCCTGCTTTCTTTCAGAGTTCTCCAGGTAGGACAATCGTGGTTCTTCAAAATCCGGATGAGGGCTTATCATGTTTCTGAAATCAGGATATGATGCAGAAACACGAATACTTAAAAAAACCCTGATAAAAACCGGGATACTCAAGTCCATATAAACTCACTCCATAAGGGAATCACCAAGGCCTCTGTTTATACAAATAAGAAACGTGTGATCCTTACAGTAGTGTCAGACATTTAGTAATTGAACAAGAACTCAAACCGCTTGCTCATTTAAAGCTGTTCTTGAGAATAAAATCACTTAAACACCTGCCAGTTTACTACATAGAGCGATGTGATGGCAGAGGGAAGATTTGTTTCAGGGGGAGGAACTGATAAATAAGGTGCCAAGGATTTATTACCGCATTTTCCCAGCAAGCCTTTGAAGTGAGCATAGCTGCATCTCGTCTGCCGATCCACACTCAAAATTGCAGCCACGTGTTTCTCTGTGTGTGTGTATTTATTACTGTGCTATTTTTAGAGCGGAGATTTTGTGCTGAAGTGCATTTATACTTGAGTAGAAGCCTTGGAACAAGTGAAGCAGCATTGACTGCACACATGGAATATAAGAGTGTGTTTTTCCTTTTAATTAAAGATGTTTACATCTTAGAGAAGTCAAACCTAACACGCTCCTTCCCTATGTGGAACTCATCAAACATTTTTACACTTTTTTCCGCCCGCCCTTGGAGTTTATACTTTGATATCTTTGGACTTACTTGCATATTTTGAGATGGGGTTAAAAGTCCTTGGCTGTGTTTTTTTATCCCATGTGACTCAGACCATTAGCAAACATCTGCTGAACCAAAAGCCTTAAAAAACCAGGCCTGTCGTGGGGACAGAGAGGGGGGAATTCTTCAGATGCCCCTCCCTGTGCTATTTTAAGAAGGCCCAGAAGTTGGTGTTAAATGATAAGCTGTAGGGTGTAGCTGACATGCCTGACATATTATTCCCTTTATGACTCAGGAAGCAATGGCTCTGATGGCCTGCTACCCTCCAGAGACATGAATCATTAAAGTCCATCATCAAGTGTGTCCAATCAGGAGGCTCCTGGGCCTGTTCTGCTGTTGGTTATCTTAAGTAGTGGAAAGCTTTGGAAATAGACAACGATGCTATTTCTGTAAGTAGTCATTACCCAGAGCTCTTTTCATTTTGGAACTAAATTTCCAGTTGAGGATTGTGAGAAATATTTCCAGTGAGGATGACGTTTCTAAATGCTTGACTCCTGTGGCCTGTTGGCCCAGCTCTGTTCAGTTCTGTCTTAAGTTCTGGTGTAAAGTCCTCACTGAACAATACATTGAAACTAATACGTTTGTAACTCAAGTTGAGTCATTGATGGTAACCATGGAGACGTAAGGTTCATCTTAACTGGTAGAGTGTATAACGTTATAGGGCTCAACAGTTTGGTTCTGGAAGTAAGAATCCCGTTCATTTTCTCCATAGCAGATTTGATTATTAGCCATGATGTCATAACGGTCACAGGTAGACTGACCACGAGCTCCCCGAGTGTGAAACGATGGTTTATGCTCCTGTAGGAGACACAAGTTTGATTGATATCAACCTCGTTTTAAGAAAAACTTGTTTCATTCGCAATATTAAGGAAAAGAACTGCATTACCCACGACCAGTGTCACTGCAGCGTCTCTGATTTGTTACTATGGCAATAGTTCCTGCTCCTTGGTAACGTATGCTAACAGATAATATTGCTAGCAGGCTAGCTAGTTAGTTAGCTAACAGAATAGTAATATAGTTCATATTTTCCACAACACAAACAAAAAGATAGTACAACACTTGGATTAACAGTTATTATAAAGTTATTATAAGCATTATAACAACGACTGAAGTTACCTTTAAGAAGAAGAGATATCGATATCTATATCTATATCTATATATATATATATCTTTATATCATATCTATAAATCTATATCGAGATATAGATTTTATTGTTTTATGTTTTTGTCAAAGCGTCTTTGAGTTTTTAGAAAAGCGCTATACAAAACTAATGTATTATTATTATTATTATTATATAATTTGGAATGGATTGTGGAATGGGTAGTTCCTTGAATCCAATTTGAATTTTGTTTATTTTATAAGGTTGTTTTGTCGCTGAATGAAACGTTTTTCGTGACAAAGCATCATGATAAGGTGGAACGCCAATGTGAAGTAACCACCCATTTAACGAAACTTTATTAGCTGAAATGATCCTCACTCAGAGGGAGTACAAATCAGTGTCCTCATACCTCTCTGAGGGATTTGCTCTATAACAGAGAACACAGTGGCAACACTAAACAGCCGGTAAATCCCTCTGCTCCTCCTCCTCCTCCCTCCATGTTATCCCACCTCTCAAAACCAATCGCCATGACAACCATATTTCATATAGGACTCTACCCCTACTAGGAGCCAGGTGTAAGATTTAAGTTGCTTCTTATGCCTGTGTTGACACTATCTCAGCTGGTGCAACACCTTAAATGTTATGAAGTAGAGTGTAAACTCCTCAGGGCGCCAGTGGCCTAGTGGTTAGTGAGTGCGGCCCATGTACAGTCCTTCAAGCGGTTGGCCCAGGTTCGAATCTGACCTGGGGCTCCTTTACCGCATGTCACTCCCCACTCCCTCTCTCCCCAATTTCCACAGTTCTGTCTCTAAGTAAATGCAGAAAAAAGAGCCCAAATCTTTAAAAAAATACAAAATAAATATAATAAGTTTCACTCCTAAATTATAGAATACAAACTAGGCTACGTTTGAATGAACATAGAGATGGTGCGACCAGGTGCTGATTTGACAATGATAAAAAAATGGGCTTAGTAATGAGAGATTTTGTTCCTCACATATAGGTAAAGATAAAAAGGGAAGATTTTTCTTTGATTCACTCAGAAGTGGAGTTTAACTTTCCGAACAGGCTCCTCTTCGTGTTTCACTCTGTGAGGAAGAATAAAGGAACAGTCGTGTCAGACGAGACTCCACTCCCGATAAATAAATGATCAGCCTGCAACAAACATCAAAGAGGGATTGTGTGCTTCAAAGGGAATAAGGGCAAAACACTCAGCAGCTCCTATAGTGAAGAATGAAACCTGTGGGCACACATAGACACACACACACACGCACACACACACGCACACACACACACGCACACACACACACACACACACACACACACACACACACACACACACACACACACACACACAAACACACACGCACACACACACACACACACACACACACACACACACACACAAACACACACACACACACACAGACACACTTTGTCACACAGACACACACGCTCTGTTCCTGTAATCCGACCTGTTTGAGATTCTAATGGTTGCATCCGCATTGATCATCCCCCCGCTGAGCCAAACCAGCCATCCTCAATCTTTGGTTGTTTAAGCTACAAAATACCCAAAATGCAACACTGTAATGTGGGTCTTATATCAGTGTCATGTACCAACAAATGTACCTTCTTGTGCGACCCCGTGGTGCTCCAACAATTATTGACCTTTCATTTCTTTATATAATCCAGATGTATAAACACAATATCTATGACATGTTGCACACAAGGGTTCATCTCAACACAGGTTGACTTTGGGCTTACGATGATGCCTTAGTTACCAAAGACGTGCTGTGTTGTCCGCTGGACAGAGCGTCAGGATGTTGTGTTGCCATGCTGAATGCTTGACAAACATGTCTCTCCCTCGCTGAATGAACAATCCAAGGTCAGAACATCATGTCCAATACTCAACTCTACTCAAAGCAGCTTTATTGATGTACCACCTTTCATTCATAAAAACAAGCAGCCCAAAGTGCCATCCCCGGATAGATCACCGTTACTAAGCAAAGCAGATGGTTGCTAGGGACATGTGTTCATTCACAGAATCTGAAGGACTAACTGTAAGCTTATCAATCAGCAGAAAGAAGTCATGTTGAGGCAGTCATTGGTTACTGAGTGAACACATTACATAATGTGATACAAAAACTTCTGAATGTAAAAGAAAAATGTCAACAGACTCGACCCTGACGAGGTGGGATCCTCAATTCATACAGTGATTGTGAACAGTTGAGATGTAGGTGGAGGATCAATGTGTAGTAACCACTTTTTGAGTTGTATGGATTTGCCACCCCATCATGTTTAATTTAAATTAAATTATGGTCTGAAATTATTGCATTTTTTAAAATCACGATTAATTTCATGCAATTTTGTCCTTTTAGGCTCACCGTAGATATTCCTCCTCAGTGTCTCTCTGTAGTCTCAGTGATGTTAAAGAAGGTCACTGCTGCATCTTTGAATGTCTCATTTCACTTTAACAAACTCTCAGACAGCTCAGCTGACGAGTCCAAAGTAACATCCACCTTATGACATCACACATTGACCTTATGACATCACACATTGACCTTTGTTACCGTTCCTTTGAGCTGTTTGACGTCAGTATGGATCCCTAACCACTTCCTGTTTCTGTGTTGAAATTCATGTCCTAACCTTCCATCTACCAAAAGGTCCTTACTGTATTTCAAAATAAAAGCACACAGCAAGCAAAGTACTCTCCAATTAATACATGAAAATAATTCAAAATAAAAGCCTAACAACTTTTATATTTGAATGTGAAATAAAATAGAATTTCAAAATGGGAATTAATCGGAATTAACTATTGAAAATAAAAGTTTAATTACGATTAAAAAATGTTATTGTTTAACAGTCCTAACATATATCAGTTACCTTACCTTATATAAATATATATTATAGCTTTTACATGTAGCCATAATCTTTACCTAGATATAGTGTGTAAGTCACTTAACCAAACATGGAAATGTATTTGCCATTTGGAGATTTTCCCTTCATGACATCACAAAGGGCAGTAGCCCCTCCCTCAGGTGGGTGACACTCCCACAGCTAGGTGTTTGTTCTGCCCTCTGAGTCTGCCTTCTCACTGTAAACAATAGGACATGGAGCGAGAAAGCCAGAGCCAACCCAAGCCTGGTTAAAGGTACAGACACAGAAACAGCCTGTTCTGAGAAGGGCTAAAATAGAGGGGTTTATAGACATGATCAAATACAGGATCAGAGTGGATTTAGAACAAGACACTTCACACACATGTTTTGAGGAGCTCTGAGACTTATTTACACTGGTTGAAGAGGAGGGAAATGTGTGACCTTTACACAGACAGAAGAGTAAAACTGTAAAAAGTCAAAGATAATTACAATGTTTATTGATGGCATTTCTGATGAAAATTACATTTTAATGGATATTCTTTACGAAACATTCAGTTCATCAAATCATCACTTCTCAGCTGAAACACAATGTTTTTGGGGGTTTCTGTGGCAGGGGCCCTGTACTGGCAGCCCACTGTGTCGGGTTAAAAACTCAGCCCTGAATTTTGAACATTTATTTCAGGAATATACGATGAACATAATGTGATCATTCTTTGGATGTTTGTGTGAACTGTATGCAGATGATACTGTGCTATTTGCTTTATTTCCTAACACCTCTGTTTTATTACATTTGGTTTTACTTTGACGTCTATGCAAGCTGACTAGAAGAGCCTGATTGTGTTTGTTGCTTATATTTCAGTTTTAAACTCTGCTTTTTCTCAAGTCTTGCCTTTGTTTTTCTCTCCCTTCTCTCCCAGCTCGCCGCTCTTCCTCGCTGTCTCATCCTTCTGCTCCTGTTAGAGTGGGGGATGTCTGTTTTCTAACACCTCTCAGCCTGCTTATCTACTAGGTCTGTATAGCTGTGGATTGGTATTTCCATCCCCATTTGTTATTGTGCCTGTCAACCCCCTTGATATCTGGCCACCATCAGTTATGGATTTCATGCCGTGTGTGACAGTGAAGCGCTCTGTGGCTGGCGACTGAAATCCTGATTGCTTATGATAGGCAGTATATGTGTGTGGCCCGGGTGTCTGTATGGCTGGCTGTGGTAAGCTTGCATGTGTTGGATTCATGCCTTCATCAGTGCTTGTGTGTCAGAATGCATTATGGCTCTTTGCATGACCATATCCAATGACAGCCTCATTCCTCCACGACAGCTATTTGTAGGGCTGTGCTCACTCCTTTCAACCTTTTGGGTGTCCTGAAACTTTCTTTTTGTGATTGTGCGCTCTGCTGTTTCATTCCCTTTGTTCCACTTTGAATTGGTGGATCATGTTTCCAGTTTGCTGCCTTGATGTTCCAGTTAAACTGTATTGAGTGTTACATGAGCTGCCAGGATTGACTTAATTACAAGAAAGGCTCAAACTTCTGAAAGCAGAAAGATAATTGGCACCCAGCAGAGCATCCTCATGAGTTTCTTGGCTTAAAGTATCACACAGACTCGTCCATGTAGTCACTCTTTGTGGGGAGAATCTGAGCTTGTCCCTTCAGGGTATTGGCTCGAGAGATCTTAAACAGATTTGACTGTAACAAGAAGACTCCCTGTACTGTGACCCCCTACCTCCCAGTCCTACAGTCGATCTGCTAATTGTTCCATTTTGATGAGTCATGTAGATCTCCAGATCAAAGTCTACATCACACAGGCCCCGAGAACCCCCAGTCATTTTCAAATCCTTGCAAAAGTACCGAAACAAAACTTTGTTTAGTAGATACATTGAGGAGTTCTGAGTAATCCAAAAACAGAAAATAGACATCCAAAGGTTGTGATCTTCATTTTTTCTTGAGGTTTTCAACATGTTTCCTCCATTCCATTGTCAAAGACCTGCTAAACCCACATGTTGGCAATGGACAAAGACATTTACTTAATGTTTACATGGACCACAAATAATCAGAATAATACCCTGATCAGAATATAAATGCTGCATGTACACTACCAAAGCAGAAGAGACGAGTACGATCCACCCTATTTAGGAGATTCATGATCCATGTAAACACTTAAGACTGAAATATCGACTCAGAGATCTAACAAGGGGAAATGTTGTAGGTCACATTTGTGCTGAAAGAAATAACAACATTGTGATAGTTTGTTTCTGTGTCAGATGGTATTTTTTTATTATTTTAAAAAGCTCCAAAACCAGATAATTGGAATCAAATTGATGAGGAAGTTGCAGTTTTGAAGTAGAACTGTTGGTTTGAATCAGTAAGAAAATATTCTCCTGTCTTGTTGATTGAATACATGAAATCCAGTATTTGAGTTGGAACTGAGGCATGAGTCGGTGTTGATTCCTCTCAACCCGCCTGCTGGATCAGGGTGTCTTTAATGACCTGGTGCCTCCTCCTCCTCCCTCCTCTTCTCTTCCTTTCCTCCCTGACTTGGAAGATTCAAACAACTGCCACCAACACTGGAAATGGAGGACTATGACGTTCGCTCGGCCGCCAGCATCCTTGCCTCGGTGAAGGAGCAGGAGGCGCGCTTTGAGCAGCTGACCCGAGCCCTCGAGGAGGAGCGTCGCAATGTCAACCTGCAGCTGGAGCGCGCCAACCTGCCTCCCAACCCCCCAACCAGCCAACCAATCCCATGGCAGCAGGTGGTGATGCAGGTAAATGAAAACCAGCATGGCCTACCCCCGCTGTCATTTTCAACCGCCAACGTCCTGCTCCTCCCTCCTGTCATCTGAGCGAGATCATTCCACCGCCATGTGGTCATTGCTTTTCATCATTGGTGGGACTCAACAATCTCAATGTTCAATTTTTCTTGTGGTTTGGGATATTTTTTTCATTTTTGTGTGAACCCGCTGTCCTGGATGTTTTGCAACAAACTTGCCCTGTGGTGACTCATCTTTTGAAAGCGAGCTGATGAGATTC
The DNA here is from genome assembly GCF_963930695.1 of Labrus bergylta. Classification (NCBI taxonomy): domain Eukaryota; kingdom Metazoa; phylum Chordata; class Actinopteri; order Labriformes; family Labridae; genus Labrus; species Labrus bergylta. The sequence goes on along the minus strand of NC_089196.1, from coordinate 3,465,805 downwards.
AACGTCTCATTCTGTCATCCTCCACACTGCTTGCCATCCAATCCCATCTCCTCTCCCTGAACGCTCCTTGATATTGTCTCGTGGTGTTGCTGATTGGATGTGACCTTTCGCCCAGCCCTCTGGGGGACATTAGAGTCCTGGGCCGGGCCTCCTGTGAATGCTTGCCCACTCAAATAGGAGCAGGAAATGTAAAGATGTAGAAATGAGACAGCTGTAATCCCCTCAAAATGTCAGCGGTGACAACAGCACATTGATTTACACACTTCAAACTGTATGCTGCCATGTTGAGCGGAAAAAAGTCACAGTTCATCGTTTCCTCTCCAGACCTTCTCCAGCGTTTTTTTTGACTCTCGGTTATGATCAGGTCTTTGGAGAAACCCACTCCAGACTGCATGTATGTTTTACTAACAGGACCCTCAGAGTACGATCTGGCAGTGCACCTGCAGCTCTTACACACACATCACCTTTAATAACGGTAAAAAGGAAACACTCTCATGTATTATTGATATGGAAAGACTTGCAGGGATTGAAACAGTTTTTGGTCTGCGTTTGCATTTGCTTAGTCACATTTTGTAAGCAGTCGGTGTCAGCGTTCATTTTTAAAAAGGGCTCGCTGCCAATTTGGCCTCATCAAGGGATAATGAAGAGGATGCAGGAAAATCACTTGTCACCCTCTCACACACAAAAGGGGCAATCTACTCTACTATGTGTGTAGGTGTGTGTGTGTGCCAGAGAGAGAGAGAGAGAGAGTGAGATGCCTCGCTTCCTCATAAATGGGTCCATGATTTACTGGCTTAACATGACAGGCAGTGAATTAACCTGCTCCCTCACACGATCACACACACACACACACATCAGACTCAACACTTGCTGTTCCAATTGGTGGTCAATTGGGCGTAGCGGGGCTTCGACACACATACCTATTCCTCATTTTACATCAATTTGAAATGTCATTGGTCAGCAGGCATTGGACGGGCTCTATCATAAACACCTACAAATGCCAAAGCAAATTGCACATGTAGGTGGGGGGTTGATCAGGGAGTGCTCCAGGGCAAACACCACCTGAGTTCTTGGCAGCATGTATGCTCGGTCTCAAGCCAAAGAGTGTGTGTGTGTGTGTGTGTGTGTGTGTGTGTGTGTGTGTGTGTGTGTGTGTGTGTGTGTGTGTGTGTGTGTGTGTGTGTGTGTGTGTGTGTGTGTGTGTGTGTGTGTGTGTGTGTGTGTGTGTGTGTGCTGCACCTGGAGACCCACTCCATGCACATAATGAAACAGTATGAGGGATGAGGAATGCATCAGGTCAACCTCTTTCTCTACTTCTCCTTAGTTTCCACTATACAAACACACACACACACACACACACACACACACACACCTACACACACATGCACACACTCACACTCACCCTCAGGCTGCATGATGGATTAAAACATAGCATGGAGCAGCAACTGAAGGTTCAGATTTCTAACCCCAGGGCCAGACTCAATGAGGCCTGCCATTATTTAAAGGTTCAGGGTCTGAAAAGAGAAAGTCTGATTCATGAAATGAGATGCTAGAAGATACATTATAGCATTGATTCACCACTCATCCAGCGCTCTGCTACGTGGTGCTGCACGTGGAAGAATCGGGGTCCAAACACCAAGGGGCGCCAGCTCACACTTGTATCTACCTTAGATCAGAATTGTCAGCGTTTAAACGCAACCGAGCTACAGAGAGCAGACTCAGTGGGTATCAAAAAAAATGTGATTATCTCGAGATTTCTGCAGATTACTTCACACACATCAGCACAGCGTGGTATGATTTGTCCCTTCAAACAGTGCTCTGTAAATGCTCAACACTTCTCACTTTATTCCAATCTTCAGTTTGTTGATTTGAGCACAGCACGGCTCCTCCGTCCTGCGCTGCCTGATGTGGAGTGAAGCGTGGCCCTGGACCGCAGCCACATGACCTGAATAAGTCATACAGGGACGATTTCACAGAAATAACGCTGCAAGTCATTCACACTTCAAACTTAGAGTCGAGAAGATTGGTAGCCGCTCTAAATGTTGACTTTGGAGACAAATCATTGAGGTAATGCTCCTGTGAACATGCAAGTATTGCATATCAGGGATTTTTCTTCTGCAGAGAGACTTTGGCTTGCAATGAATGGAATGCAATTTTAATTGGTCAAAGATATTTTCATGGAGTCTCCGCGCCTGCTGTATGAATTGCCTCACATTTCCGTGCAGACATTCAGAGAATGAACGTCAGGAGGGAGCAGTGGAGTTTCCCATCGAGAGCACATGCATGCATGGACAGGGAAGGTTCAGCAAAGAGATAGAAATCGATGAATTAACTGAAGAAAGCTAATGAAGTGAACATTTTCTCTGCAAGTGGGAGGAAACACAAGTCCTCCCTCGGTTGGAAACCCATCCTTAGTATTTCTTCCTCTCTTTCCCTGGGACAAGTATGTGATGAGTCTGTTTTATTAATGACAGAGGTGTCTGTGCACAGTCTATGGAGGTTATATCGGAAATAGCCTTGAAACAGTGGCTTTCATTGGAGCTATATCTTGCTATTTACATGATGTTAACTAATATATAATTAAAGCAAAAGCCAATACGTTTAGCTTCATTAACAAAACCTAAAGGCTGAAAAACAACAGTAGTAAAACAAAGTTTATAATGTTTCAATGTGGTTGTATTACAGTGTAGTTTATAGTTAGATACACTGTAAATACCTCATGTGTACCCATCCTAATAACAACTGTGTTTAAAAGATTAGCATCCAAAGGAAGTCGTCTTTCTTTCACATCTTTCCAAGAGAATCAGCATTGTAGTGAGATCAAGAAGTTCTGCTTTCCTAAAAGGACAGCATATTTAAATGTTCTTCTTTATTTGTTGACACCAGAGCGCTCCCCGTTCTGTATGATCATTTCAGACCTGCAGTATCAGAGAGGATGAGATGGAGATGTTCATCAGGCAGGTCAGACAGAGTCACCAAAGTATTCTTAGTATTTCATAGTTTTCCTTCTTTAACACACAGTATGTAAAAATCCGCCGCCAGGGGGGCTCTCAATCAAAACAATAACAAAAGGTGACGTCGAGGCTGGCGGGGAATCACGTGATGTCGTTTTTAATTTAATTTAGATACTTTAGTTTAAATATTGTAATAAAATTCTACATGTAGTACGTCTAATCAGGTTTCCTTCAGACTCTCAAACTGATAAAGAAATAATACCCTTTTTTACTTGACTTCATAAGTTTCAAACCACAGAAAATGTCATCACTCCTCCCATTTGTTCCAACAAGGACCCCCCTTGACCCCAGTCTGACTTGGGGCCCCCCAAAGCATTTTGGCTTGCATAACACTCCTGCTGAATGATTTTGTCTGTAGCTGCTGCAGGTGGTTTCCTTTATGCTATGACTCAAATTTCTTGAGATAAAAGAAAAAAAACAAGAACAATCCCAACAATAAAGAAATTGCACTCTGGAGATTAAGTGCAAAGAGCAGCAGAGTAGAATTAGAAAGAGAGAGAGAATACTGTAGTTCAACATGTTTTCATTTGAATATTTCATGATATTTGTTTTGGGCCCAGTATGATGTGAGTCCCGTGTGTTAAGATGCTTTGACTTGTTGTATTTGAACAATGAGTGTGGTAGAGGTTAGACTCGTAAACAGCACTGCCCTACTTCCTGAGACCTCACTAATTGATTTCTGATCCTCACACACTTTATGAATGAGTGAAGCGGGAGAGCGCAATAGTCTCTGTACTCTGTGCTGTGAAAAGCATCACAACAAAGCTGTCCAAAGACACTCCATTAGCTCTCCTGATGTGATTATCAGCGGAGGCTCAGTGACACGGACCGAGACGCCTTTGAATCTGCATCTATTGACGCCCGTGCAAGGACTTTTACTCACTTTTCATTTGATATTGTGTTCGCCTGGTTCTAATTGATTTAGCCTGAAGGAGCGTTATCTCCCAGGCTCTGAAAAGGTCAAGTGGTGCATGGTGACAGTTTCTCCATGTGGGAAAAAGGCAGACAGCACTCAGACACCCACGTTAGTTTGGAGCTGAGGGAGAAGGTGACCTCATTTCAAATACACCCGGGCGCCACATCTATCGACGCACACGGCCGCTGCCCAGCAAATGCGCGATTTTACATCTCTTGGTGCATACCATCACCTGGCTTCACTGAAAGCATAATTTCTCTCACTGTGGATTTCATTAAATGTTTGAGTTTGGCATTCAGACGCTTTATTCCGCAGCCTTCCAGCGATGGAGAGGCATGTCTTCCTCTTTTTATTTAATCTTTTTTTTCTTTATACGTTTATTTCAATGCATTAACCTTTCCGATCATTGTACTTACACATATTTGCAACATTTTTTTTCATATTTTTTCATTTTTTCAACACCCAGTGGTGAAAAGGAAACAATACATAGAAATATATACACAGTATGCAGATTCAAAATGCATATAACAGAGGCAGCATCCAGAGCGAGCTTTGTGCCTCCTTTTTACAAGCATATAGATAGTCAGGTTAAAGTTACTGTTAAAGAAATTTTAAAAAAGAAGTAGAAAAGGATTAAATGAAAAAAAAAGTAAAAAAGTTTTCAAAGGCATGTGAGCATTAGAGAGAGAGAGAGAGAGACAGAGAGAGAGAGAGAGAGGGAACAGTGCAGGCTTTCATCTGTGCTGAAGATGCACAGACCCAGCGATGGCACAGCAGCACTCAACCAACAATCGCCCCCCCAGCCGCCCTCCACCCACTTTCATCCCCACGGCAAACCCCAAGCCCTGACGAGGAACAATGGACACAAAAGGGCTGAGGGTGCTATAGCGACAGGAGATCTATCCTTATGCTGGCAGGGCCCCGGAGCCCCTGTACCCTCGTAAATCACCTGCCTAACAATGAGTCTCAGTTTCCCCCTCCCCGTGTCTTTTTCTCTCGCTGTGCCATCACAAACCTCCTCTACTCCCATAAACACTCTAATTACCTCGCTGTGAAAGTGGCTGCTTTGTTTAATGTTGTGCGCCACACTGTTCCCGTCCCCCTCCCACAACACTCTCCTCTAAGATGATCATTTCAACCATGGAGCAGCCTGCAGACGAGTCACATTTTAAACTCTCTCAATGTTGCTGCTGATTCTTCTGTTTACATTTTGACACCTTGTCATGCTGGGATTATGACCCTTTAAAGGAATGCAAACAAACGTGCAGATCTAACACCGTATGAGTAGCATCAATTTGAGGTAAATTGACTTGGTTACCTGTGAGATATAAACATTGCACCATTTCCTCTCAGAGCCGTAACTTCATATCGAATCAGACACACAGACTTCATGAACACTTCCTCTGTAAAGAAGCAGCGGGCTCTCTCGTGTCCACTGAGTTCAAACATCAATAATTCTGTTTTAGAAATCACAGAGAAAAGTTAGCCTTCACGTCTTGGCTCATTTTCAGTGGATTGCGGCACCTTGACGTCTTGTAGACTTGGCAGAAGACGGAAAACTGTAGACAAACTGAGCGTCACTGACACAGCAGGCACTTCAACATTCATGTGTTTTCATTTGACTTTGATACTTTGAATTTTTGCCCAATGAGATCAGGTCTTACATAAACCTATGAATGAACCGCTGATGGTAGAGGCTGCTGAGTAAAGACTCCATCAGAAGTAACTCATCCCATTCATACACATTCATACGCTGCCGAAAAAGCAGCGGGAGCAACATCGGACATGTTGCTACAGGAGCTGGGAGAGACGACCCACTCTACCAACTGAGCCACAGGCCTTTTGTTACCGCATGCCACGTCTTCTATGACATGACATCTTTTGTCTCCCAGTATTTCTGCTCCCATTTTCTTTTTCACAATGACCCCTGAACTTGAAGGGAAATCTCCTTGTGACGGTCTTGCCCTGGACGTCCATTTGCAAAATCCATCCATCCATCCATTATCTTTTCCGCTTTTGCCGTTCAGGGTCCAAAGTGGGGCTTGAGCCGGTCCCAGCTGCTGTAATTGGGCGAGAGGCGGGGTACACCCTTGACTGTTCACCAGTCAGTCACAGGACTCCTAGATTCAAACTCTCAACCTCTTGGTTGGGAGGTTACCGTGTTAGCCACACCGCCATGTGAACCTTCTTTGGAAAATTGTTTGATCAACATGTACATTTTTTCCTCTCTGGTTGTAGTTATTTTTGAAAAACAGGAAAAGTTAGACCTTCAGTATTCCAATTAGAATGGTGTGAAGATTTGGGGAACTTGTAGCTACAACTTTAAAAAGAAGAATGACATGCTGCTCCTTTCTTGTTTCCATCCTAAACATGTAAACTGTGAGAGTGCAGGAGGTACAGATAAGACTGACAGACTGGATGTCACATGTTAGATTGGCCTGGATGTTCAATACACTTGGGGCTTCAAGTTCAATTCCTCAGTTCTAACCTGCAGACTCTAAAGGCTCTTTAGTCCATTTGAAATTCTAATAAATGTATCAAACATTTAAGGAGCATAAAACCTCTTGCTTATTCCCTCTACACCTCCTGATATCAGACGTAAATGCACAGAGCGTGCCGTCTAAGTGAGGCTTATCTTTTATTCAGCCGCTTCAACATTAAGAGTCAACTTTGAGGCGATGGCCCATGAATCACACTGCTAACCGCTCGAGGTAGGGGGTCAGTCCTTTTCTGCTCAGTACAGGGGGCTGACATGGAAGGACAGGAATTTGTACTCAAGGTTGGGGTTGTGCATACTTGTGGAGTTTAGACGGACAGGGAGAAAGAGGCTGGACGGGGGAGGCAGTAGGAAAAAGCTTTTTGTGCTGTGGGCTATTTATATTCATCCTTCAAAATCGACCCCAATGCTGGTGGACTTGATGCCTCTCTGGGTGCGCCGCCCTGCCATTTGATCACGACCCATTAAACTATTAGGCTCACTGAAAGCACTAAGAGGGGTATCTGCTCTCCATGTCTTTACCAGATATCCTCCTCTGCTCGCATAGGTGAGGAGACGGGCTAAATCTCCAGTCTGCATATGTGCTTGAATCTCAGTTGAATCAGACTGCTAAGACTAAATTATAGCCCATGTGTTAAAAATAAAAGCCCCTTTTACAGGACCCCAACGCCACCTGAGGAATGTGACCTCACTCCGTGCAGTGTCCAGCCGGAAATAACCAAACAACCCCCCCGACCTCTTTCACCTGAAGAACACTAGATTGACCGCAGTGGGTCCGGAGGTGTTCTTCAAAGCCTTGATTTAATTATCCTCATTTACGACATGACTTACAAGCATGTAAACGCTCGTCTAATGAGGAACAGACGCAGAGGTTCATCATCAGACAGAGAATTCCTAAAGAATACCTTAATGCCAAGAGGGACCCTGGGTTTCATTACAGTGTCTCCCAAGTGTGTTCTCTAATTAAGGGTATTTAAATGTGTCTTATTCAGGTCAAGTAAAGACATTTAAAGACATCCAGCTTTTTTTTTTTAGGAAAAGCATTCTTCACACATTAGTAATTACACATAATAGCAAAATAATTGCAAGACTCCTCCCTCAAACTTTCAAACATTGGAGCACTTTCTTTGCAGAAAGAGGGGGGTATGATGCCTGCAGTATATTTAACAGTTTAGCTCTTCCAAAGATTTTTTCATATTCAAGTAACATGACATTAATTCAATTGGAATTATTTACAAAAGAACACAGGAAGCTTTCACCTTGGAGGGGTAGAGAAAGAAAATAAGAAAATTAAATACAGAGCAGGTTAACGGATGAAAGAGGCTCTCTGCAGTTTAAAACCTGAAAAATGTGTCTGCTGTCGCTCAGAAAATACAAGCAAACTAACGTTATCTAACCTTTAGATCTGAGGTTAATTAGAATATACAAATGGGCTTTTGAGTTTGAATGCCAGAGATGAATCTTGATGAATGTGCAAACAGATGAATCAGCTCAGAAGTTACCCTCAGCTGGGTACTTCAGCTGGAATCAGTCTTCAAATCTCAGTTCTCTTTTTAATGCTAACAGAACAAACCTCCTGGTGTTTGCTTGATCCGGTCGAGCCTCGCTCTTCCACCTGTGTGCACGGGAGGGATTAGCAGCACTTTGGAACAGCAGCAGCAGCAGCGGTCTACAGGTGGTTAACCGTCAGATTACAGCAATTAAGTGGAAACCACACGCACACACACATACACACACACACACACACACACACACACACACACACACACACACACACACACTCACAGTGACTATGCTCCTCTGGCTGAACGAGTCAGCGCTGCCTCAGGCTGAGATGTACACACTGCGGGTAAAACTTTTAAAAAGGGCTGAACATCACAGGGTCTGGAATTTGAAAAAACCTTTACTGTTTGGGTTACAGAGTTGAGGACACACACACACACACACACACACACACACACACACACACACACACACACACACACACACACACACTCACAGGGCTCTATTTACATGTTGGCACATTTAGAAAGGGTGAAATAGGAAAAGGAGCCATAACAGTCTCAGATTGTCTGAGAGTGACTCTGGTTGTGTGGAGGTTGGTGCTAATAGTGCAAGAATGTGTGAAATGACTCCTGACAGACTTTCTCTCCGAGTGCCTCGTTCAGATGGAGAGCTGTTTTCATTCTTTCAGTCCTGTACATTTCTGGTCAACAGCCGAACCCGAGCCGAACCCGAGATTTTCCAAGGTTCCTAACGACACAATGTGTCCCTCACAGACTGAAGTTTCTCCCGTCGCATGGGGGGGTGCACATACTTAGGAACAGATGAAGCAATGTTACTTTAAAGAGGACGTATCATCCCCTTCTCCACCTTTTCAAACAGTCCCCTGTGGTCTAAATGAAACATCTGTGCTGTGCTTTGGTCAAAATATAACATGAATCAAGCAGCAGAGGAGGTTTGTGACCCTGTATAAACCAGCTCTCTCAGAACGCTCCGTTTTGGTGTGTGTGTCTCTTTAAATGCAATGAGCCCCCCCCCTAAATTTTCCCGGTAGACATCACTCCTTCGCTAGTGAGAATAAAAATGGCGGACCTGAGCAAAAGTTTCGTTCTAGACTAGGGGTGGAGTCCATGTGAGGAGATACCAGGGGAGGGGAGGGGATTTTTTTTTTACCAGAACCCCACTGTGACATCACAAAGAGAGCACATTTGAAAACGGAGCATCTTTCTCTGTGTTGTAAGACTTATGCAGACCACAAACAAAGGCCTGGATGGGTTTATTTCACATTTTGTGGGTCAGTAGACACTCAGGTTACCCAGATATATGTTCAAACACACTACAAGTGTGTTTTCATTATACTTATTATACTATACCCTTTAAGTTCACACATGAAATAATTGTCATCACCCTCTCCTTCTCGCTTAAGGTGAATTGTCCTGAATATTACCTTCTGTGTTCACAAGTAGCTATCTCTGCTGTCACCCAGAAAGTCCGGGTAATGTCTGGGTGAGTCAATCTGCTGTTTTGAGGATTTTCAGGAATTTTGAGCGCGTGTAAAAATACCACTTCTGGAGAGGCACCGGTAACCCATGTACAGAAGCTATAGTCCTCAAAGCGGGTGACTTTGGTCTGAATCCGACCAGCATGTCATTCCCCACTCTCTCTCTCTCTCTCTTTCTCTCTCTCTCTCCAATTTCTGACTCTGACTCACTTATCTCTAAATATAGCCCCCAAAATAAACCTTAAAAAATAAAAAAATACAAATAAACACCACTTCTGCCAATGGCATGAATTAAGCAAACACATGTACACATGTATTCTGCAAAAATCACCGTAAACATTCTTTAGATTCCACAAAGCAAATGGAGCTGATTGTCACTTTAACTCTGCAGATCTGCAAGAAGATGTTAGTCAGATGCAAAGACTGGGAACTCTGCCAGTCAGCTCCTGAGCCAACATGCACATGAAGTGTTTGAAACATGGTTTTATTTTTGCCAGTTTTCTGGCCCATCTGTTAACAATACATCTTAGACAGCAAACGAGAAATTTCTTTTGACATTTCAGCAGAAATGTTGGCATTAGGCCATGCTGAAACATCTTTTGTTTTTGACATATTCTAAAAAAGCAGACTCGCCAAACTTAACCGTATGTTCGGCTTAAATTAAAAAGTTGATTGATTGTTTTTTATGCCTCATTCTGCGTCCCAGTGTGCATAACAAGGAAAACTAAGCAGAGCCTGATCCCGTTATAGAAAATCTTGCTGCGCAGTCACAGAATCACAACCTTAAAAAAAACAGAGAATAGGACCTTGTGATCTGAATTGAAGTCACTCAGAGCTTTATTTCCCTCAACGAAGAGAAAATGGTCTTTTTCCAAGACAAAAGCCCCCGATAGATTGGACTGTAATCCTCTGCATCGCTGAGTGGCCATTTTTCAAGGAGAAATAAAAACATGACAGTAAGAGTCATTAGATAAGTGCTTTTTATGCAAGCTGTTACAATAAACAGAGTCAGCCTGGAGCAGATCATCTCAGGCCTGCAGACTCTCACACGTTGACGTCAGGGCCCTCGAGCTGTGACTCAAAGAACGTAGAAAAGTCAGGCTGATCGTTTAAAACACAACATGTGCACTTTCTTTGCTCCTGCTTTGTGTTAAGTTGGATTTCACTTTGAATGTATACACCTCTTTGTTCAAGTTTGATGTTAAAGACATGTTTCCCAAGAAATGTATTAACAGTGCAGAGGAACAGCTCTGAAGTGTGACTCAGAATTAGATGACATTAAAGGTAGAGTTAGTGTTTATCGCAGCTTGTTAACACCCCTCCTCCTGGGCTCATCGCCACCAGTAGAACATTCCCACTGCAGGATGTAGTGTGTATGTTTACTAGGGCTGGAAATCTTTGGGTGTCTCCAATTCGATTTCGATTCTTGGGGTCACGATTCGATTCAGAATCGATTTTCAATTCAAAACGATTCTGGATTCAGAGTCTATTTTTTAATTAGTACATACTTCAGGATCTACTCCAGTCATCTGTGAGACTGACTGAATTTCTTGTTGCTCCATTTGGCATTCTACTGAGTTAAAGAGCTAGCTGTAGCACTTAGCAGGGAGTGGCTGATTAGCCCCCAAAAAAATCCAAATCGTTTTTTGGAAGTTATGAATCAATTTAAAATCTCGTAAGATAAGAATCTCGATTTTTACATTTTTTCTTTCCCCCACCTCTAACGTTTACTGCTTATACCTACACTGCAAGATACCGCACGCTAGCACAAGCTAACTGCCGGTTAGAAAGCAGACCAACTCTGCGTCCTCGACTAAAAGCTAACACAAGGTTCACCCTCGTTTTAGAACGCGCTTTACCCGCTCTGCGTTTTGCCTCACTATGGTTATATTTTCTCCTCTTTGCCACTACGTCCACATCTGTCATATTCAGCGGTTTGAATCGTATCCAATCACTGAGTTGTATCCACCCCTGAACTCACCTGAGTGTTGTCATTGGCTGGAGGAAACACATCAGCTCCCCGCCCAGAAATGTCCCGAGCCAACCAAAACAAACCAGAACATAAGAATCCAGTCAAAGGAGAGAGTCTCTGCAGACACAGACACCACACATGTAGGGAAGCCCAGAAGGGATGACGAGCAGCTTCTCTTTAGTATAAGTATGTATTTTGATTTTTAAGTAAAAAATACTGACTCTATCTTTAAATTCTCTTTTGAAACTGAAGATTATAAAAACGTTATATTTGTACTAAAACTCCATATAGCTCAAAAAAGCCCGAGCCCGTCCTCTCTTCTGTCTGCTATTTGTATCCGTTTCTTTCTTCTTCCCTCTCTTTTTTCTCCTGCTGAATTAAAGTGTGAAGCCTCATTTGAACAGATGCAGCTTCATTGCAGGTGTCTGGCTGTCAAAGCACGCCTTGTTGCTGAACATTAACCTCTCCACCATCTGTTTCACACCACACATCCTGCAGGAGTGAAGCTGACTTCAGGAGCTTTGATTACAACTCCTGGATTATTCATACACCTTGTACATTTATTTTACAAGGCCCAGGCGTGGGCTGCCATGCTCTCCAGGGAATATAGCTTGTGTCTGACGGTAGCAGGTATTCCACCGTACAGTAGAAATCAAACGTCTGTGTTGCTGAACACAGAGCAGGAATTATTTTTGCAATGGAATGGAAGATGTTTGTCACCTGCTTCCTTTTATCCGTTTGTTGTACCTTCTGTTTGTGACAGTAGAAACACCTTGTGGTACCATGCTATCTTCATGGTGTGTGTCATGTCTAATAATCATTTATAGAGCTTATCTGAAGTTCACAGATGCTAAAAAAAGAATACCAAACAAAACAAAACAAAGAATAAATAATGTAATAGCGCTTTCACAAATCTCCTGAAAACCTCCTAATATTTCCAGGAGGAGCTGCATGTGTGAACGCAAACAGATGAATGTATCACTCAGACTTCACCCTGAGTTTCTCCTGCCAGACCTCTAGTGTTTTTTCCGCAGCAAGTCAGAGTGGGCTGATGTGAGAACGCAGCAGGATTTAGCAGGGGGGGGGGTGTGACGTTTATATACTGTGACTGCTGCACGGTGCATAGAGTGTCTGATCGCTACGCTCTGATGATCTACATATTTGCTGGAGTACAGATGTGAAAACATCTTAAGACAAGGAGGATGAGAACAGAGTTTGTTAGCGGCGTTTGTTGTTAAATGGACTTGAATAGTGCTTTTTTAGTCTTCTGACTACTTAAAGCTCTTTTACACCGCAGGTCACACCTACACATTCATACACTGATGGTAGAGGCTGCTGAGTAAAGAGTCCATCAGTATTAACTCATCCATTCATACACATTCACACACTGATGGTAGAGGCTGCTGAGTAAAGAGTCCATCAGTATTAACTCATCCATTCATACACATTCACACACTGATGGTAGAGGCTGCTGAGTAAAGAGTCCATCAGTATTAACTCATCCATTCATACACATTTACACGCCAATGATGAGGCAGAGGAACTACTTGGGGTTAAGTGTCTTGTCCAAGGACACGTCGGACATGTAGCAGCAGGAGCTGGGGATCAAACCCCCAACCTTTTTGAGAGACCACCAACCACGAACAGGACTGTGATAGCCGCCCCATAACAGTCCTGTTCGTGTGGCGCGCGGCTGTAAACTCAGTCTGATGTAAGTCCAGATGGCTTGGACACTTGGAAAATGTGACTTAATAAAATAAAAGCAACATTAAACAATCAAATGGACACAGGCAGAACAGATTTAGAGAGAAAATAAAGAGTAATGCCTCTTCACTCATCCGCTCCTGTGAGTTTTCCAAAAGCACTTAATGGATTTTTAAACAGGGTTATGAAACTCGCTCGACGCTTAAATGGAAAGTGATATCGCAAATCAGGAAAGAGAAATAAATGAACAGCATTTAAAGTTACAAGAGCCTCCGACTTTGAGGAGGTAATGTCTGCGGGATGAATTCTTAATGGTATTGTTGGAGAGTAAATAGATCTCGTTGTGATGGTGCATGGAGGGGCCAGGTCTTTCATTAAGAACAAATGGAGCAGGAGCGCTCAGAAGGATGAAATACCAGGCTGGAGGAATGCACAACCTCAGCCATTTCCCCTCCGTTTGGGACTTCTCCTTTCTCCTTTTTCTCTTTTTAGTCCAGTCATTCTCTCTCTCTCTCTCTCTCTCTCTCTCTCTCTCTCTCTCTCTCTCTATCTCTCTCTCTCTCTCTCTCTCTATCTCTCCTGTAAGTCCAGACGTCCCTTAAAATTTGTCCTCAGTGAAGCCTCCATCGACGTTATTAGATTAACATTCCTCCTCAGTCTTGGTCACAGTCCTAGATATTTGAATTTGAATTCTTTCACGTACGTCCCACCCCTCCTTTACATCAAGTGCAGTGAGAGGAACAGCACAAAGAAGCAGAGAAAGGGAGCAGTGTGTGTGTGTGTGTGTGTGTGTGTGTGTGTGTGTGTGTGAGTGTGAGTGTGAGTGTGAGTGTGAGGGTGTAAAAATGTTGTGCCTTTGCCGAAAAAAGGGGCAACTTTTGTTTTGTGTGGGAGCCCTTTGCACCCCCTCCCCTTCCTCTTTTTTTCCTCTTCTCTCTCAGTCTATACCAGTGAGGGGGAGGGGTCGACGGGTTGACAGACAGACGCAGCTGGAGTGCATAGAGGGAGCTGGTCCCACCCCGAAAAGATGCCAGACATAGACCCAATGAGAGAGAGAGAGAGAGAGAGAGAGAGAGAGAGAGAGAGAGAGAGAGAGCTGCTTCACTTTCAGCTCCCACCGCTGCTGTCTGGGAAACCCTCCTTTCTGCTTACACACCTCCTCTCTCTCTCTCTCTCTCTCCCCCCCTCTCAGACCCGCAGCTTTTTTGTCCTCGCTCTGGCTAACTTTTTTTGTTGAGTGTGTGAGTGTGTGTGCTTGTGCACACGGTTCAGCTCAGCTCCATTACTTCTCTTGGATCCCAGTTCTGCTCAGTTCTGCTCCTCCAATCTCAACAACACATAACATGCAAACATCATTCTTACATACAACACACACAGCATCTCTGCAAAGGAGGAAGAAAATCCTCTATTCTGTGCTGAGACACACCATCCTGACAAACCTACAATTACACTGGAAGTTTGGAGATTTGACCTTCAAAATAAAAGCACATCCGTCTCAACATAAATATTATTCTATTGCATCTCACATGTGAAACATAAATGCTGCTATGCCCGATAAAAAAACAAGGCAGGCCTTCAGATGTAGACGATCTGTTGGCCATTCTGCTCCTGCGTTTGGTCATGAATCCTCATAAAGCACTTGACCCACGATTATTATTAGAAAATGTTCAAATTCAAATCAAAACAACTTAATTGATCGCTCTAGGGGGAAATTGTTTGGAGCAGTTTCTACATAATAAAAGACATAAAAGAAACACATTGACGTACAGACAATAAAAAGATAAAAAGATGATATAGCCCTATAGGATCTCAAAAGAATCAGTCGCCTCCTGATATAAAATAGACTGCATCAATACATTATGTTTAAGAAAGACCCAGCACTGATGAGAGAGTGAACAATAATTTGTTTCATAATTTAAAAAAGAAATAGAGTAGATGAGCTTTTCACTGAAAACACTTACAGGTTTACTCAAGTCTACAGATATGACTGTAATATGATCAGTATTCAGCAGCAAACTGAGAAAAAACGACTTTAATGTTGAATTTACGATGAACAAATGTACTGTATGTTGTGTGTGTCGTGTTGCCAGGTTAGCCTGAATCCTGGTAGAAGTGAGTTCATTTTGAAAGGCTACGTCATAAAGCATACATCGCAACTTTAGCTTTTGATTGGACCTTTTTTGTTTTTTAACAACATAGTTATGAGCTACAACTTGAACAAATTCCCATTTTTTTGTCATTATGTAATAAGATCTTATGCTTGCTGACAAATCATGCCCGCCCATCAGTCAGGTCAGCTACACGCCTTATTATGAATAACTCTTATCTCTACCCATCATAAAACCATTATGGATGAGTTGTCAAAAAATGTCTCCCCCCATAAAGTTTATGCCGATAAGAAATTAGCTAATGTGACCTATTTCTTCTTTTTTTTAACCAGGCCGTAACCACATAATTTCTGCTTTTTTGAATGAGTGTGTATGTGACTTCCGATGCTTCTGCAGCGAGCCTCTAGTGGACACTCAATGAACTGCAGGATTTTGCACTTTTGCATCGGCTTCATTTTTCTGCACCGGCGGTTGCTGCTTGGTCAGCAGTAAAGCATTTCCTGCATCGCCTTCCTACAGTTGTTGTTGTCCCATTGTACTGACACTAGTGTCTATGTGTTTTGAGCAGGACTTTGTCCAGGGTGAAGCCCGTTTGTTTAGTTTCCTTCACTTGTTCAAAAGATGTGTTCTTTATACAGACTCTAAAGAGAATTAATTGACCCAAATACTTTCTGTTTTGGAGGTATTCACACGACCGCCAAACTTTATTTTCTATCGCGTAACGGTCGCACTTTTATTTTGAAGGTCACACTTCCCTTATGTGTGTCGCTTACTCTGTCCAACCTGACGGAGAGCTGAGCAGAGGATGGCTGCCTGCGTCTGAGCTGCTGCTGCCTCTGCGCGCACAGAGACGTAAACAGAGCAGGAGAGCGAGAGGAGACGAGAGGAGGAGAGGAGGGAAAGGAGAACTTTTCCGACAGGAGGAAATACTTGTCACACAATTTCCCCGGGAGGCTTTAATATTTTTTTTTGTTGATTGTGGACCATGCCTGCTGAAGTGAAACAGGTTAGTAGTGTTTGTGTTGCCTTTGCCTGCCGGTCTGCTCCCTCTCCCCTCATCATGTCAGCCTCTCTGACTCCTCTTGTCTCCTCATTGATTCCTCATTGTTTTACATTTTTGTCGCTCAGCTTTCAGTCTATCCAAAAATCATCACTCTGTGTGTCTTTTATTCAGCCAATTCTGCAACCACTTCAATGCGCGTAAGCAGTGATTCTCAGGCGCACCGATGTCCTTCAGGAGGGGGACAGTGCCTGCATGTGTGTGTGTGGATGTGTACATGTGTGTGGTACTGTATGATGCATGTGTTCAGGCTGCTGCATGACATCAGATACAGTAGGAACTATGTGGCCTACTCCTACCACTAAGTGACCATTTCACGCTGGAAATAGTTGGGATATGTTTAGTGGTGGTTCTGTGTCCGTGTGTCCGTGTGTGTGTGTGTGTGTGTGTGTGTCTGTGTGTGTGTGTGTGTGTGTGTGTGTGTGTGTTGGGAATGCCATGCAGTAAAGCAGTGCTGTGACTTACGAGTTCACTGACACATTCATGGGCTCAGATGTGTCCGTATAGCCACCTAGAGAATGACTGAGCTGTGATCATGAGACAAAGCAGAGAAGTATTGAAAGTTTGCCCCCTGATCATCGCCCTGCGAGGCTCTCTGGATCAGCCCGGCACGGTCTGGATGGATTTATAGCCTTTTTGGGGGCTGCTGTGCCAATTGTGAGAGAGACATGGCATTAAAAAAACCCTTTTGTCTTCCACTTGCACAGATACCACAGGAATGTGCTTTTGTTAGCTCTTGTGAGTGTGTAAACCGTTGTCTGTCTGTGCGGGTGTGTGTGCGTACAGCAGGGGCATGATGTGCATACATTATTGGAACTGTTCCCTTGCGTTTGAAGCGCATCCACACATGCAGCCTACACCATCACAGCGCCGAGCTTGGCAGCGCTCGGATGCAACAGAAATGGAAGACAGACAGACAGACAACCTAAAAGAAAGACAGACAAGTGAAGGAAGAAAAATCACACTGAATAAGGTCAGGCTCACTTTAGAGCAGCGAGGGTGGGGGGTGTGGGGGGGGGGGAGTTACCAAACCGCTGCCTGGCAGAGGAAAGCAGCTCTGCACGCTGCTCTGATAATAATACATTAACAGTTGCCTCCGTGGATGAGTGCCACCAGATAACTGAAGGAGCCACTGCCAAAAAAAGAGAAGCTGTTTCTCTCTCTCTCTCTCACGTTCTTTGTTCTTTCCATCCATTGGTTCTGACAAGTTTGAAGGCTCTCTCAGTCTGAGTGCCAGTCGAGGGATGAAAAGCAGGCCAAAAGTTTGCCTGTTGGCTTGGATTATGTGAAAAGGGATGAAGCGCATTGTCAACAACAACCTGCGAGTTGCCACCCTCTTCAGTAGGCATCCTTAAAATGTTTCAGAGAGGTTCAGGACGCCCCCCCCCCCCCCCCCCCCCCCCCCAAAGTCCGTGACCCCTGTAGCACTGAGATAGTTGGCATACTTCAGGGCCTGTGACCTTTTCAACTTAGCTGGACATTCCTCAGCCAGGAAACACCTGCTTGGACGGTGCTGTTTTTTGAGGAGAGGTCAAAGTCACACTTGATCCAGAAATGGATCCATGGCAGAGTCAGTTCTGTTGTGTTTGTGTCCTTCTGCTTCTTGTTGCTCCTCGATCACTGCTGGGCCATGACATGAAACTACCAAGGCACTTCTTTTTGTCCGTTTGTATCTACTGCATTGAAATACATCCTATGAACTATCAGACACTGGTGTTCACTAACTATGTATATACTTTATTTTTGTTATTTAATCACAATAGTTACACACCCAAGATATACTCGTTCCCTAGAACGTCCATGTGTGCATCATTTTCACATTTAGAGCCCGGCCGATTAATCGGCCGATATTAGCATTTCAAGTGAATATCTGTATCGGCAATTTATTTTTTTTCCAGATATTTCTAGATTTATTCATCAGTCAAATAGCATTTCATTGCATTACACTGTATTAAACTAGCAGTTCTCTGTCACCAGCAGAGGGTGCTGTATGGATACAACAAGTATTATCACCTTCCAGAGTGTCGAGCGGTGATGCACGTGCACGAGTTACTTTCCAGTTGAGCTACCATGCACCAGCTAACTGCATTTGAGGGATCAACACAATACATTTTTATATATCTATAACTACAGATTAAAGATAGATCCATGAACGATATCGGCTGATATATCGGTATCAGATTTAGGTATCGGACCCAAAAATCTCATATCATTCCAGACCTAGTTTAAGGATACAGTACGTGTCATCACTCGTCAGATCAAGAACCATTTAAAAAAACTTTTTATGCTTTAAACAAGTTTAAAGCTTTGAGCTAAAACATTTCAATTCAGGTCCTCAGAGATCCTACAAATACATTCAAATATTTGAATCCCAGAGCTGTGGCTGTGGTGTTATTGTGAACTGCACCATGGGTCAACAGTCTTTCCAAACTGTCATCACAGCTTTCAGCCGTATTGATTCTGTAAAGTCTTTATCCATACATGTATCTGCAAGGAGCACATGATGATGTATCGACTTTTTTTTTAGCCCAGCCCTTATGTCCATTAACTTATTTAATATCCAGTGAAGGATGCAACGTTCTGATAAAGGGCCGACAGGGCACAGCATAAACACATTCTCAGGTGTGCACGGCTGCAGGAACAAGCCACGATAAATAAATCTAAAGTTTGTGGCACACTGAAAATAAATTAAATATATTTTTATTGTGAGCTAGCAACGTGTTTCACCTGTGCTGTCGCTCCCTCAGGTAGCTGCTGGGCGAACCTGAGGAAGCTACAGTACAGGTGAAACGCGTCAGACTTTTGATTTATATAAAGGATATTAAACTAGAGTATTAAATATAATCTTATTTGATTTTAGCATCTAGAGGTCGTTAGGTTGTCGATGACAAAAACAAATGAGTCGATTTGTGTCCTGATGTCTATGAAAGCTTTTCTAAAGGCTGTAGCGTTTTCCTCTTCTGACTCTACAGACACATTTATTCTAATATTTGATATTCATTCCTATGCGTCATTATGTGACTGCCACGGCCATTCTCAAGAGATTTCCATGAGTAATAAGGAGTTCTGTTCTGTCGTTCCTCCTCCTGTTGGTCTCAGTCTAACAGTTAAAAAGCAGTTTCTCCTCTCTGAAGAATGAAGCATGGAGGGGAGATAAGAGAGATGCTGATCTGCCTTGACCTCATCCCCATGCTGCGGCAGAGCTTACAGCGAATGAGTTTTAGTCCACTGAAGATTACTGCAGAGCCCTCAATTAGTGGGGGAGCCTGCACCAGACCAACGTCTGAGTTAAATATAAACTGGCCCTTTTTTTATTTTGGAACTCCAAAACCAGCAGTGTAGCTCCTAAACCCTGCAGAGGCTGCAGCATCTTCAGCTCATGAAAGATAGACGAGCAGATTTGTCGTGAAGGCGAAAAAAAAACATTATGAATAATCCAGTATAGACATCATCCTGCCAAAGTCCATCACAAAGAAAAAAAAAATAGATTTAACTTCTCGCCGCAAGTTGGAATCTAGAGGACCTGTCTGCATAACAAAATAATTCATCAGTGATGGAGCCTAAGACTAAAGGAGGTCTCGATGCAGACTGCAGGGGTTACTGCCAGATTCCTGACAGCTCGCGGGGCTTTCAGCCGACAGTTCCTCCCTCTGCCATGCTGTTTGATTTCTCACCAAAAAATTAAGAAACCTTCAAATTTTTCCCCTTCTTCTTCTTCTTCTTCTTCTTCTTCTTCTTCTTCTTCTTCTCTGCCTGGTCGTTTCTGCATCGTGTATTCTCTTACATTTGTCTCCTCAGGCTCTCTGTTTTGTGTCTGCACAAGAAGCAGATCAATATTTGAAGACATGTAGAGCATGAGGAGAGGGCTATTGTGTGGTGAGTGTGGGGGTCATGCAAGAATAATGCCAGTGACCGGAAACATATGAAATGAATGGTGGATGGCTGTGGAGGATGCATCAATGCAGGAGGCATCATATGGAGGGGGGGGAGGAGGGGGGGGGGGGTTGAAGGTGACGGATCATATGGTGCTTAGTGCTGCTGACCGGTGACACCAGATGGCTTGCCCTGTCACACGGCCTCTGGCCATACTCTCCATGTTTCACATACCGTTCCCATGGCGGCCATCGTGGCACAACCCCTGCGACACAACTGGTCTAGCATGTTGACGTGTCACTGTATCTGGCACACTTGACTTTTTTTTTCATCCATCCAAGAGCTGCCTCTCTAACGTCCTTCTCGCCTCCTCCTTTTCTGGATGCCGGCTTCTGCTGGACAGTAACATGAACTGAATTTACTTTAGAGCAGCTGACGCCATATGTACCCCCCCCCCCCCCCCCCCCCCCCACATGGCCACTACTCCTCCCCTATCCACACGGCATCCCCAGCCCCCTACTGTATGTCTGCTCTGCTCAGTCCAGCATAGAAGAACACATTTTTTTATTGTCTAGACTAAGTCTTATTATCACGGCTAATCATGATGCGCTTAAGGTCTGAAATGAATGCATACATCTTTTAATTGAATGAATAGTGTGCAACCTTGTGTTTTTTTTTTCTAACCATCAGCGTCTTTTTTCAAGCGTTTGCATCACCAGGCAGCCAACCGGACAAAAAGTGCAGCAAGCAGCGTTTTTTTTTCTTTTTCTGAGCGCTTCACCTTTTTTGTGCGGCCGCTCCGAGTGATTCGAGTTGAAAGTCTTTAAACTTTTTTAGGTAGAACGTAGAAATTCCCCATAAAATGTAACAAGGCAGTGTCGGTCATACAGGAGTCGTTGTCAACAGCCTGTTGTCATAGCGACAGGACGGACATGCAGCACTTTAATTCTCAGTGCACAAGTGCTTAATGTGAGCGTTCCCTGAGTGCACAACCAGCACTTCACTGACCGGACAATAACGCTAGGGGACCTTTACATTTCACTCTGATAATGACCTCTGATGTATATTCTGATAGAAAATGTAAAAACATTGTTTAAGTTGTAGCCAGTTAATAAAATAATTAGTGTGTGTTTAGTATGTTTTACATCGTCTTCATCATATCACCCTCAACGCTTCCTTCATGTACAGTATACCACGCTGCCTTAAACTCGACCCCTACAATTACTTTAAGTTAGCGTCCAGTTTACTTTATCTCAAATCTCCTGA
This sequence comes from Labrus bergylta, assembly GCF_963930695.1. Classification (NCBI taxonomy): domain Eukaryota; kingdom Metazoa; phylum Chordata; class Actinopteri; order Labriformes; family Labridae; genus Labrus; species Labrus bergylta. The sequence goes on along the minus strand of NC_089196.1, from coordinate 3,444,391 downwards.
TGAAACTCGACCCCCGACATCTGCTCCTCCAAAACGGGTTCAAACAAACACAGGGAGAAATGTGCAAAGCCTGTGTGACCCCGTCAAGTGTTACACTTTTCTATACATAGTCCACTACACTATACGGTCCTGCTCTAGCATTAGGGGGTCTGTGCCACTCAACCCGTGGCACTATAGATCCCCCCTCCCCTCCTCCTCTCCTCTGTCCTAGCCTGTATGGCCGGCTGACAGTGTGACCGATGCTGGACTGCCCTCGCTCGCTCACTGTCCGACCATAATGCTCTCTCAGCTTTCATCATCACGCTGTTAGAATAAAAAAGGTGAGTGGCAGAAAATTGGAGGCTGGAGGGGTCGGGGGGGACGACGACGCTGGATGCTGGAGATGGATGATTTCATACTGCTATGTTTGGAAACGGCACTGAGGATGAGGAGGAGCATTAATGAGATGGCAGCTTATTATCCTGACAGAGATGTTGTTGTTGTTTTTTCTCTCTTACCTATTCAGCACTTGTTATCTAAAATGTGTGCCGACAGTGTGGACCCTGAATGCATGCACATATTATATGCACATGCTTCAAACATTACATCTCTTTTTTTCCCCACTCTGCTTCACATTTTGTACGCTAGACGTCCCAATCCCGTTTTAATGACTCCTCAGCTAATTAAGAGTTGTTAGTGCTTTTTTTTTTTTTTTTTTTTTTTGCTGTTACCAAAAATAGTAAATCCCCTGAGTGGAGGTGTAGACACTCTTCTGTCAACAAATAAATATACACACACACACACACACACACACACACACACACACACACACACACACACGCTGCAGGATTTAGTGGAACGTCAATTAGATCCACTGTTTATTTATCAGTCTCCGTCTGCAGGCTACGTCCAGGCTATGGTTGTTTATAAGGGAGACGGAGTCATGTTTTTTTTCCGCCTGACAGCGTTCAATAAACACCTCTCTATCTGTGCTGCAGGAGGCAGCAACAACAGGCGTGTTTCGATGGCTCTGATAAGAAGGCCACTCGCTCCAAGAGGAAGAAAGAAGACACTCAGTCTGCCCGAGTTCTGCTTCCCGTCGATGAAAGCAGAACTCATTACACTTAAGATAATGTTGTTTCCTTTTGGCCACATCGAGGCTGTAATTATTGCAGTGACAATATTTACACGATGATCTCTGAGTCCAATGGTTTTTTCATGATCACATAATGGCAGCGGTTTTGGTTATTATTATACAACCCCCCGGAGCTCTCATTTAAGAGATGTGAACAGCACTCTGTGGTCAGGAGGAAAAACACGACGTGTCAGGTGCTGTCAAAAAAAAACGATGTTTGTAGTGCTAATGGAGGAGAAAAAAAAGAGTAAGTGAAGAGATGAAAAGCATCTTCACAGAGGAGCGAGGGGATTGAAAGGAAGAAAAGGACTCTCTCCTAATGACCCCGACGTTCTGTGTCATGTTGACCTCTGCTGTGTGGGCACACTTTCTCTGTTTGTGTGTTTGTTTACATGTCTCTAATTGGATTTCTTGCAGTGACTCAGGCTAAAGTCAGGGTTGGTAATTTTCCTTCAGATATACTTTTTTCAGATTTTGGTTAAAACTGTCTTTAGGTCCTGACAGAAATTAATAACTCATGTTCTCTGAAAAAGAAACAAAGGAAATCCGTCATCAGTTGTTGTTGTAAGTCTGTAAAAACTTCCACCAATGTCTGCCACAAGGTACCAATCTGATGAACCAATCAGACGCCTCCTTGCTTGTTCTCTACCCCATGCGTGCACTAGCCCACACTCAATGGTCGACCAAGGTCTTTGTTGGTAGTCTTTAGAGGGAATGACCAAACTACTTCACTCTCAGTTACTTCTCCAGTAGTAATCAAGTGTAAATGCTAAATGAACTTGAGCTTGTGTATTTTTCTTTTCTAGTCTCCTGACTACTCAAAGTGCTTGACATGTTGCTGCAGGAGCTGGGGAATCAAACCCCCAACCTTCCGGTTGAGAGACGACTGACTCTACCACTGATCCACAGCTGCCCAGTGTGTGTGTGTTGGTGTGTGTGTCTGCACAGACGCTGCAGACCTCTGTGTGTTCTCTCAGGTTTTCTCAGCATGTATATATGTTTGGGACTCTCGTGTTTTTCCTTGTCGGTCTGTAACAGACGCTTACTTAACGTGTGCATCTGAATGAAACGTTGTTGGCGTGAAGACGCCAACCTGTGGATTTGAACGGTCTGTGTGTGTCGTAGCTGCTGGTCTAATAGGACTCAGAGACACAAAGCGCACAGATGAAGAGCAGCATGCAAACAAGCTAGCGGACTTGTTTTATCAGCTTTCAGCAAAATTCCCGTTTGCTCAACATCTGTATAGAAATAGTCTTCACTGTGAGTGTTGATGTATCCGGGTGCTGTGGCTGACCTAGGACTAGATTGTTCTATCTCAGCATGATATTGAGAGGAAGGATTGTATGCTCCCCGGGGGAGTGAACAATCATTAAAGTGCATTAGATGGCCTGCAGGAACATAAACAGTACTTAAGATATAGCCTAAAGGATTAGCGGATTAATTGACATTATATGCTATTTATTTTGAAAGGAGCACACAGGGTCTCATTTCCTTCCTCCTCTCGTCCTCCGTCCTTCTTTTCCGGCGTTCCTTACTCGGAGCTCTGCTGCCTCCCTGACCTCCATTTGTAGAGAGGACTCTGTCTCTGGGGCTTTTTTCAAAAGAACTGGGGCTTCTTTGACAGTCATGTATAGTTCATATAGGCTCCGCCCCCTCTGTCCTGCAGCTGGGGGACCTCTAAGAGGGGCCCTGAGGGGGGGAGGTCAAAGTCCTCTTAAAGCTTTCCTCAACCAGAAACGGAGGGACAAACACCCTCCCTACGTCTCCCTTTCTTTTCTTCACTCCCTCCAGTAACCATCCACATTGTACTCCTGGGTACATGCAGCGGTGGTTAGCCGTGGGGGCTGGGGCAGCGAGGGGTGGCTTTCAGGATCTTCTTGCATGTTTAGTCTGGAACTTTCTTTTGAGGGATTAGCCCACTTCCTGCCTCTGGAAGCAGTCGGGATGCTGGGGAGAGGCAATCGATCCTCCATCATCGGACCATCTGTCTCATGCTGCTCTGTGGGGATTAATGATTCCCTCTGACAGCTCTTTAGTGGGGCTCTATCAGCGCCTGCACTGACATGTGGCAGTGCGAGGAGCGTGCATGAAGCAACTCCGACTTACTTTGTTTAACTGCTGTAACGAGTCAGCACAGTCGGTGTGATGTTTCAAACCAAAGGCTGATATGTTTGGATGAGAGCTGCAAGTAACAGTTATTCATTTAAAACTGGAATAAAAAAATCATTTTTATAACTTTGTCATACTTATCTTATCAAATATTCCCAAATGTGTGGCCTCAAATCACCTCTAACCAGTTGTGTATTTCAGTATATGATCACATGTTATACATCCCCTGCAGATATATCATCTTTAAGTTCAACTTACCTTCTTATTGTCAGCACTTTTGATTTGTTGCGAGTCAGAAATGTGCAGTTTATACTGATAGATATGATGCACCGATGTCATCACTGTCTGATTAGAACAGTTAAAAATGGACACCATGATGCAACTGTATGTGTTGCTGACATTTTAACAGTCCACATTAGAGTATTTCTACACAAACATAGCACTGGACTTTTCAGTAACCTGTCACATGCTCAGTGGATTTTAGTAACACATAACCATGAAGAGTAGCAGGACACTTAAAATGATGTGTTGACATACTGTGTGTTAGTGCATTAAAGGATATGTAATTTACCCCTTCTCTTGACAGTTTAGAAGATCAAAGTGCATAGAGCTGAACAATATATCGTTTTAACATCACATGGAATAGTCACATTTTTTTTGTGATCAACTTTTTATTGAAATTTTACATAAGATTCTTATACACATGAGCTTCAATGACAGAAACCAAAGACAGCATCATCAAACATAGAAACTATTTACAGATCGCTGTTGCCTTGATGAGGAAAAATATACATAAAATTTAAAACAAAGACAAAATTACTGAATGAAATTATGATATGCATGTACACACACACATATATATATATATATATATATATATATATATATATATATATATATATATATATATATATATATATATATATATATACACACACACACCTATACACACATATGCACAAAAATAAAACCTATAGACACAGTTCAATAAATAAAACTAAAACAAATAAACAGATAAAAAATAAAATTTAAATAATTCAAGTAAACTGAAAACTGAGGATCTGAAAGAGTTGAAATAAGAAAATGCAATAGTCACATTTGGTCATGTGACCTGAGGCACATCATGCTGCCACTTTCCTGTTGTTTGATGCAAACAAAAATGTCTGTGTCTGCAGAGTCTGTGTGTCCCTGCATGTAAAATGTAGACATACAGGAAGATGTGCTTCACCCTGGAAGGAGTTTGACAAAAGCTGTGTTTTCATTGGGCCAAAAGTCTCAGTGTGATAGACCACAAAGCATAGAAAAAGCTGTTTCAAAAATACCTGCCGATGTGTGGACGAGGAGGCCTCAGTCAGCTGAGCAGAAAACTTTTTGGATGAACACTCATCTCCTTCATCTCCTCTTGATCAGGCAAAGTTTAAAACGTGAGATTTTAAAACCGTGTGTAATTCTTGTAGATGACCGCTGTGCTTACTCAGAGCTCAGTCACAAAGCCTGCTGGGAATTTGACGAGACTGACCGGCTGTTACTGACCCCGCTGACTGGCGGTTGAAGAGCACTGATGAGGTCCGGCACTTCATTAAGAATGCTGCTCTGAACCACGTAACACACAACAATGGCGGCTGTAACTGCTGATGGCTCGGCTCCAGGGAGTAAAATAAAGAGAGAGAGTGATACAGAAGAAACGAGCGAGAGGGAAAGTCCAAACCGCTGTAAGCTGGCCGGCCTCGGGGGCCTCGGGGGGGCCTCGCTGACCGCTGCTACACGTAGCCTCTGCTGTACACAAACATTATCCTAACCAGTGGCAAGAGTTCAGCCAAACCAGAAACACAACCTCCAGAAAGAGACCAGATTAATGAGTTCCTGGCGTTCCCAGCGCTTGATTCTCCACGCAGACAACGGTTTGTACGGTTAAACGGCGTCTACAATAGAGGCATCCAGGCACTTGGCTGCCTGTCATCTGCTGTTATATGTGATGGTGAAAGCATTGTTACTCATCTCCCCTGTCTCCTCTTGATATGTGCTCTTCCTGTTCCCAGAGGAGTTTGTGGGGAACAATGGAGTGATGCGCCTCCTCGCACATTCCACAAGGCTCTATTGAGCTGTCTAATGAACCTCTACTGCGTGTGCCCGCGCGGCTCGCACTGGCTGCCCGGTGGGCTCAGCGGAAATACCAAGCCCTCATATTTAATTTGTTTTGGAATGTGTAATAGGCTGTCAAGTGGAGCGTGGTGCAGCGTTAGGTCTGTGCCAGCCAGGTCTGCGGACTCAGAGGGACAGGTGCCAGCCAACAGTGGAAGGTGCTGAACTTAACACTCTGTGTGTGTGTGTGTGTGGGGTTTGGAGAGCGTACAATCCTGGCCTTAGAGGCGGAGGCTTCTAGAGCTGCCAGTGTCCAAGCCAAGCAAAAGCTTTTAGTTTGGGTAATAGGACATGGTGTCTGTGTGTGTTGTGTTTCTGAAGTAGCTGAAAGTTGGAGGGGATAGTGTCAGGCAGGTAAGAGCCACAACAGACACCAGACACAGAACGAGGTATCAGATCTGCAGGATGAGAGGAACACTGTACACAGACCAAAACAAAACAACAACAGTGACAGATTTGTTAAGATAGAGCTAACATTCTGCAGCAGCTTCAATGAAATCATACTCTATTGGTGAAGTGGTAGGTTTTGTCAGCACATTTAGCTGTTGAAATTGATTTTATTCATTGATTTCTTTTTTCACTTAAGCACCACACAAAACTCCCATATCATCTTTCCTGAGCCTCACGTTTCACCTGCTAGAAGCTCGTTCGTAAGAGTTTTCTATAACTGCCAGAGCTTTACTCGACATTAGATCATTTCAAACAGCCAACTCCCTCAGTTTTGAACTCTATCAGTAAACTTTATGAAGGATTTCATCAGCTAGTCATCTATGAATCTGCTGACTCTCCCTCCAAACCCCCCCAACAAAGATAAGCAGAGACTCACTGACCTTAATGAGATAAGCCTTACTACGGTACTTTTTATTTGGGTTTCTAATCACTGGTTCCCATTACTCATGAGAGAAGGAAAGAGGCTCACAGTCGAAACCTTTCAGAAAACTGAACAATGAAGGGTCATTTTTGGGTTAAGTCAGGTGGTGCAGGTCACAGTGGTGCAGTGGTTAGCGCTGTTGCTTCATGGCGAGGATGTTCTTGGTTTGAACGCTGGTCGGACAGGAGCCTCTCTAGGTGGAGTTTATATGTTCTTCCTGTTCATGTGTTGGGTACTCCAGCTTCCTCCCACAGTCCAAAGTCATGCTGGTTAGGTTAAATGCTGACTCCAAGTTACCCGTAGGTGTGAATGTGAGTGTGTCTGGTTGTCTGTCTCTATATGTCAGCCCTCTGATTGACTGGTGAACAGTCCAGGTAACGGGGAAAGCAGTACAGATAATGGTTGGAGGGTTAAGTCAGGTTTCCAGACTGACAGTGTCGACTAATGTTGCTTTAGTTTTCCAACCGAACGGCTGATAAAAAACAAAATTGCAAATATCACGCAGACAGAATCTGGTAAATTCTTGGTCTTTTCAACTAATGCCACATTAGTGTCTGAGACAGAGGAAAGGCCTGATGTGGTATAAAAGATACAGAAGCTTTCAGAATGTCTTTTTTTCCGTTAATATTTTTGCTTCTCATTTCTCAGAAAGGCCTCCGCGGCTGACAGCGATATATAAATAGCTCCAGCCTCTGTTTGTCTGAGGGAGCTGTTTTCACTGTGCTTGTAGACTTGGTGGAAGAACAAATACTCCTCAGATGATTTATACTGCCGGCCTCCAAGACATGCACCGGTGCTGAAGAATCACAATCTCTATTTTTCTTACCGGACGTTTGGCTGCCATCGCCGTAACACTCATGTGGGTATTTATTTCCCTAAGGCTTCTCTGCGTTGCCATTGGTTACCAAGCTGCTTTTCCACAATCTCCAGAGATGGATTGGTGGAGGGTCTCAATTTAACACCCTGGTTGGTCAGCAGCTGAACTCTGCCTTGTTTTAAAAGAAAGTCTATTTTACCCCCTCAGTTTCAGGACCTGCACTGTTCTCAAAGTTGAGCAAACATAACTGTTGATACAGACCTCCTTGAGTTTCCAAATTCTTTCCATCATTTTCTAGTACAGTTGAGAGAGGCTTAATCCAATAAAACCCACTCTTTCTGATTTGTGCACTGTCTCGTGAATCCGGCTCTGAGAGTGTGTGTTTTTTTGGGGGGGCGGGGAGGAGGGGGGTGTGTGTTTGAGTACGTTCCTCAGAAGGAGTGCCCAGCTGCAGCCTCTGTTGTTCTGGCCACATGGGAGCACAGGGAGTGTTTTTGGGGGGTCAAGGAGCAGCTACATTCCTGACTGGAGTGCTCAGATGGGAGCACTCATTTCTCAGTCTGCTCCCAAGTCCATAATCCACCTCCACTGTTTTCCCCCCGCGTCACAGTCCTTCAAGCATAATGTCCCTGAAACACTGGTGCTAATTAATGCTGCCAGTGTCTGTAACCGCCAGGCAGAACACGTATCAATGCCCTCCTTGTGTCGTGTTCAGGCGTCTACCAGTGAGCCACAAGTCACAGGAGACCTGACAGAGTGCACCCTTTTCCTGGATCCCTCATGTTCTCATGCCGCTCATGCTGCGACTTTAACAAGGCCTTGTTATAGTCTTGAACTGTTAATGGGGATGAGAGGGAAGTGAGCTGAGCGCTTTACTACCTCCCATAATTACCTCCTGAAAATATTGTTATGGTGCTTCTCCGGTCAGAGGAAAAAATTGATCCTTTGGTTTTAAGTAGGTATGTTCACAGCGACTAATTTCCCAGTGAGATCATTTAAATTCAGACTAGTCGACACGTCTGAAGGTTAGGAAACACTCAGAAAGAAGTCCAAATTAAGTACAGTTTAGTCAACATGGCTAAATACTGTCCCAATCTCCCCTGTTTGATAATAATTATTTAAAAAAGACATTGATGGCTATCTTACATGGTGCTGAAAACATGTGGCAATTTCTGACATGCATTACTCTGCAGGTCACTAATGTTCATTTTTGTTTTGTAGAGTGTGGCTAACATTAGCAGTGCTTTCTCCACCAGCCTTCGGGCCTGTTTTGCAGGTAAACATCCACTTCATGCTGGATGGTTATGCATCGCTCCCGTTTAATGGTTAAATGTTTACCTACAGAGAGATGCTATCTGGTAAATGGACTTTAATAGTTCTTTTTTAGTCTTCTGACTACTAAATGCACTTTTACACCGCAGGTCACACCTACACATTCACACACTGATGGTAGAGGCTGCTGAGTCAAGAGTCCATCAGTATTAACTCATCCATTCATACACATTCACACACTGATGGTAGAGGCTGCTGAGTAAAGAGTCCATCAGTATTAACTCATCCATTCATACACATTCACACACTGATGGTAGAGACTGCTGAGTAAAGAGTCCATCAGAAGTAACTAATACATTCATACACATTCATTAGTCGCTGCTGAAGCAGAAGGAGCAACTTAAAGGGTTAAGTGTCTTGCCAAAGGACACATCGGATATGTGGCTGCAGGAGCTTGGGATCGAATCCCCGACCTTCCTGTTGAGAGACGACCGACTCAATAATTGAGCTAATGGCGCCCATCTGTCCACTGTTCTGGTCTATATTCAGGCAGTAGAGAGGAGGAGCAGGCCCATTAACAAAAGCAAGATCCCATGGTTACAGCCGCAACCTTCCTGGTGTTACGGTCTAAGTGAGTGACATGTCCTCTAAACACAAGATGATGATTTTTTCAGTCATATTTAGGGTCTTGGTCTTCTGTAATGTAAGCTAAATGAAGCCTATAGGTAAACGATGTTGATGTAGAAACTGATGAAACTGCTGCTTTTTTCTGGAGTGTTCGCCGACATTTGCTGGAAAATATTACAGTAATGTAACCGGACTCAATTTGTATGCACACATTCTGGTGAATACAGGACCCGTACACTGTATAAACAACCCACCTCCCATACAGTTTATCAGGTGTCAGCACCCAAAGGCCTTTGTCTTTGCAAGGTGACAACACATCCAAACCTGTGACCGACACGCAGCAGTGAGCTGCAGATGACTTCCACACTGCCTTCAAACCGATCCAGAGGTACCAAAGGGATCGCTTCCTCCAAACATCTCTATTATTTGCATAATTTAGAAAGCTTTGGCATCGTCATCAAACTATGTGTGACTCAGAATAAGAGTTTTTTTGTGTTCAGATTTGTAGTATAAGTAGTGCATCCAACCATGGCAAATGTGTCAGTTTTAGTTTTTCGCCCACTCTTTAATCCTGATATATTGATTACAAAAATGTGGCTTTCTGCTTTACATAATTCATTACCGCTGTAGCTCTTGCAGCGCTACAGTTTTACAAATGAAGAATATGCAAATGTGTTCATGTTTGCTATATTAGCAGTGACAAATGGCCTGAAATCTCCAAAGAACCCAGGCTGATTCCGACCTCTCCCTCTCTGAATTATGGTCATCGCAGCAGGGACTGCTGAGATTTGGACGGTAAATCTAAGGGAAGGCCTTCAAAGGGAAACCTATTGTATCCCCTGACACATTGTGGTGTGGAAATCACAGTGGGCATTTGCACAGAGACCGATCTGAAATTAGAGGCCTCCAATCCTCAGTCTGCAATCTGAGGCTTGCAGGCAGCAGGACTGGCATGACGTCCCCGGCCCTCCGAACCTGGGAAGCCCTGAAGCCACAAGCTGCTGCTGCTGCTCTGAACTCCAGTTTCTGCGGCAAACAAGTCCCCTGTCTTCTCTCTCCAACATGCACCAATAAACCTAATTAACTTTCCCTCTCGGCTGAAAGCTCCTCTACCCCGGCTGTGCACTTTGTGAAGTCCTTACAACTTTGAATGCTCTTTCTTCAGGAGTTTTTTTCTCCCCACGCACACCTCTGCAACTGATCTGTCAGAAGTTGGTTTCAAAGTAGAACTTCAGGAATGCAATATGTAGCTGGCCCTGTTCTAAGTTTGATGGCTGCAGAGGTGTGCTGAGTCTGGAGCAGGTGCTGTAGAGAACTTTCTCTTCTTTTTTTCACTGCAGTTTTCCTCTCCATGAGGTTTGTCTGGTTATTTTACCATACAAGCTGCATGTTTTCGTGTTTTTGCTCATTTTATATGCAAAGTGAATCTCACTGATTTTCTATATATATATATATATATATAATGTTGGTATGTGTCGTGCATATTTGGCGCTGTTGTGAACGTTGCTAGCGGCAACGCTGCAATCGGTTCTGAAGTGGGTCAGCCACTCCGTCGTGCTGAAGCTGCTGTTCACTCTCACAGGAGTATGTGAGAAAAAGAATACAAAATGTATAACCAGAGGAAATATGCCACAGGCTGACGTTACCATAGCTGTGACTAGGCGCATTTTCTGTCCCCTGTGGAAAAAGGGGAAAGCTGAAAAATGATACAAGGAACCTGTATTTCTGCATTAAAGCTCCCCTGGTGATTTATTCATGATGCTACCATTTGTCTTGCATTTTCAAAAAGTTGAATAATAGTTCTCCACTTCTTCTCTCAAGTGTTACAAAAGAGCTAATTTGTACAAGTGCATCTTTCTTTTGCTTGGAATTAGAATTAGAGCTTGACAGATATTGTATTTTTTGGAGACTGACAGAAAATAATGTTTGAGGGAAAAAGATTAACCTACCGGTATGCTTTAAAGGTCACATTATGCAAAATGTTTTCCTCACAGTAATATGTGTCCTGAGCCCCTTCCAGAGAGTGGGCGTGGTCAGACACAGCTCATTTACATATTTAAAGGTACAGACACAGAAACAGCCTGTTCTGAGCAGGGCTGAAATAGAGGGGTTTATAGGCATGATCAAATACAGGATCAGAGTGGATTTAGAACAAGAAACTTCACACACATGTTTTGAGGAGCTCTATGATTCTGGAGCTCTTTTAATTGGGTAGAAAGGAGTATTATATGTGACCTTTGAGGTGCCGTCTTTTCTAAATTGGCTTTAGTTTCAATGTCAGCGCATAAGTATTTACATTTACAAATATGTATGTGTGATAGGCCCATACTGGCTTCATAATGTCAGCTCACAGTATTATCGGTCCTGAGTGTTGCTTTTGGCTGATGTATGAGCATGTTCATAATGAAGCGATTATAAACTGGCAGCAGAAACACTTGAGTCAATCTGATTTTTTGTGGTAATGTGGAGAGTTTTCTCTCTAGACGTCCCATCTTTTGCTCTGGTTTCCAGCTCAGCTGCTTTGAATGACGAGCATTTGGCTGCTCGTGCATCTTCTCGTCCTCGCTGGCAGTCAGAGCCGCCTGAATCGTTGCATGCCTCTGGAACGTGCCTCGCTAATGGGGCTGCTGGAGTCCCAATCAATCAGCGCTCTGTGTTTTTCTCTAATATCTCGGCTCGAGCGAGCGGGGCAGCCTTGATGATGCAACACACTGCTTTGATTTGTTGACGCCACTCAGGAGGCCGCGGCCTGAAGGAGCGATATCTCTTTCATGCCGTCTGCTGTCAAACTGGGATCCAGCAGAGATGACGCTCCATGTCAACGTCTGCTTGGTCTGGTTTTTTTTTTGTGTTTGTCGCCAGGCTGGTCCCGTGAAACAACATGTGTGATAAAATATGACAGCCCTGCACTCAAACAGTAACAGAGGCTAATTTCTCACACTGTGACAACCATATTCAGGCCGGAATCTGCGGATTGCTTGGATGTTTTTTCAGAGACGCCTCAGTGTTTGGGTGAGCCTACATGCCATAACGGGTGCTGCTAAGCTCTAGAAAGGTATAGCTCAGTAAACACTCGATCATACCTCATAATCCTCTCGGACATTGCTCAACTCCCACTCAGCTACCAGGTCCTTCATCCAGATTTCAGTCAGGTGGGAGCCTCCAAAGATTTGCATAATAGGAGCTTATTGCTCATTTCCTGGATTCATTGTGGATTAAATCGGGAATGCCACCATCCAAGGGCTGACTCATTGTGTTTTGTCCCACAAATCAAAAGGGTTGATTTAGGAAAAGGCAGCAGTCTTATACCTTAGATGAGTCATGATTAATTTGACCCCCCCCCCCCACACATACACACACACACACACACACACACACACACACACACACATATACACACACACACACACACACACACACACACACACACACACACACACACACACACACACACACACACACACACATACACACACACACTCTCACACACACACACACACACACACACACACACACACACACACACACACACACACACACACACACACACACACACACTATACAGTCCAGGGCCTTCTCTTAGAGGAGGTTTAGCCACCATTCATAAAAGAACATTACTTCAACCCACACTGCTGGATTCCTCTTTGCTCCCCTCTGTTGCTTAAGCTTTACTTTGGCGTCAGAACAAGAACTGGAGCTCCTGGCATAGAAAACGAGGCTTTTCTAATAGAGGGAGATGTGAGCACCTTGTCACCATATGGGGATCAGAATTCCACTGCAATTCTCTCTAAGCTCCGCAACATGGTAGGAATTTGAAGCCCTTGTTTTTCAGGACAAAATAACAGAACCATGTGGCTTCTTTTTTTTTGACGTGCCATTTGGAAGTGGTATTTGTAGCCCCCCCTCATGACTTTAAAACACACACATGCACACACAGAGGAGAAACTAACTTTGTATGGTTTGTTGGAAAGTTTGGAAACGGCTTCAGCCTCCTTTATCTGTATGTTTGTATTTTAAAACCAGCAGATGTTAAGAAGTAGTTATTTATGAAGCCCGCCTCCCTGACTGTCAAAGAGTGGAATCATCAGGCTGCAGGTTGACTCTGATTTCAGGTTTCTCAGACACTTTGGCACAGACATCACGGGACCTGTCATTTAAGCTGCCAATAGATTATTTTTAAGTGCTCAAATTGTTGCCAGGTAAGGGTTCCTTCAAGTGTTGGCTGAATATTTTAACCAGGAGCTTAATTATCCCCAGATGTCTCGTCCTCTACAAAACAAAACAAACTAGAAACCCCCCCACTTTATTAACACTTACAGGTTGAAAACATAGACTGTATAAAACACAGACATAGTCTCAGTGAAGTCTTCCATTCTCTTTTGAGCAGCTATTGTGAAGTCCAGTCCAGTCACCTAAATTTCTATCAACCTAAAATCATGTAGGAAGAGGGATCTGAGGTGGGCCTTCAGCGTCCTGGCAAACAACTACAACGATTCCACATGTCAAAACTGATGAGTAATATGACACAAAAAGGGCCCTTACAGTTTTTATGAATGATGACATGAGCTATTGATACCAGATTTGTCTTTGTACTTCTGTAAGCATGTTTATTTCTGCTGTAAAACCTAACATTTTTAACTTAATGGGATCTCATGAGGGTTAATTGGCTTTTTGCAGTGGTACACTCGGGGAACCTGCAGAGTTCTTTGCAGCTCGACATTGACTTCATTTCACAACACCAGGCATAACCACTTCTGTTCTTCCTCAGGGCTAATCCTTTTTTGGGGTAAAAAATACCGGTTTTGGAGAAAACAGCAGTCATTTACAGTTACAATCAGGCACGGATGGATGGATGAATGGCTGCATGAATGGATGGATGGTGGGATGGATGGATGGATGAATGGCTGGATGGATGGATGGATGGATGGATGGATGGATGGATGGATGGCTGGATGGATGGATGAATGGATAGATGGATGGATGGATGAATGGCTGGATGGATGGCTGGATGGATGGATGGATGAATGGCTGGATGGATGGATGAATGGATAGATGGATGGCTGGATGGATGGATGGATGGCTGGATTGATGGATGGAGGAATGGCTGGATGGATGGATGAATGGCTGGATGGATGGATGGATGGATGGCTGGATTGATGGATGGAGGAATGGCTGGATGGATGGATGAATGGCTGAATGGATGGATGAATGGATAGATGGATGGATGATGGCTGGATGGATGGATGAATGGATAGATGGATGGATGAATGGATAGATGGATGGATGGATGGATAGATGGATGGATGGATGAATAGATACTTTATTGATCCAGAGGGAAATTCAAAGCATCCAGTAGCAGCTCACAAAAACATGCATGACATGAAACATTTGTTACATCTAACACCCCCCTCCCCCCCTTCCTCCCCGTCCTCCCGTATCTATTAACCTGAACTAAGATTTAAAGAAACCCCTACATAGTCAAAATTAAACCTGTGCAATTCAAAATTAGACCTATCCCAAGAAAATGCACATAACCCTTTCAGGAATAAGGATATAACTTAAATACAATTTAAGAACACCAATAAAATGAGACCTGTACACATCAGCGTAGACATAAGGTGTCTTCTTTGTGCTGGACCTCTAGTACAGCAGTTATATATTTAACCGCCCTGTTTGTGGTGTGAGATGCTCTGCCGGGCAACGCACTCATTTTGCACCTCTGCTGTTGTTCCAAGAAGTCTGTCACTAACTCGCTACAGTGAATGGCCGCTGATGAGTCAAGGCTGTGTGCTTCCCAGACTAACCGATGTCCTCATTACACGTCTGGCTCTTCTTTGTCAGATTGTAAATGGGCTGGAACGGGTCAGAACAATGTATTGCATGACTCATCATTTCCGTGCTCACGTCCATACAGTGTGCATTGTTCTGCTTGTTGGGGATCTCTTTCTTCATAATTAGGGTCTTTTTTTATTTCCCGTGTACATTTGTCGTGTTTTATTGTGTTTGTGCCATTACAATTAACTCAACATGATTTTGGCTTTGCTTGGATAAGGTCGGGTTCTCTGCAGTCTTTTTGCAACACACAGAGCTGTTCTATATCCCCCGTGAAGTTTGTGATGTATTTGCTGTGAGCAGGGGGAAAACATTACGATGTTGTTTCCCAGTTGAACAGCCATAAATGGCTTCTGTTTGTGGCACAGCCTGGAGTCAACACAGATGACTAGTTTACAAGAGACTTTGTCACTGGTGTTATGAGACGTTGTTACTTCTGTGGGCATCGAATCTGGGAGAAGTATTTCTCGGGGTTGTGTCTTTGAGGCCTTCAGGGCCTTGTGGGTTTTGTTGGCTACTTCTTACATGACACAGTGAGTTAGACGTAAACAGTGCGAGTCATCGTTTTCTTTCCCACAGTGTGGAGAAACGTTTGTGGTGGTGTTGCGTAGTTTCTCTTCTTTGCATCCTTGAGTCCTAATCTGGAACAGGCTGTTCCCTGTTTGCTACATTCTGCAGGTTTAGCAGAGGTCTTCAGATATCCCTCCTCAGTCTTTGTTCACCGCATCACTGGCCTGAGAAGTTGTTTTCATCATTTTCAGATATTGCCTAGTTCCTTCCTGAGGCCAGTGGACTAATGGGCTTTGGTCCGTGGAATCCACTCCAGTGTTTTCTCTCTCATTGGGCCGTTTGCTGGGGCCCCAGTGGGGCGGACAACAATAGGCTCCATATGAAATATTCACCATGACTGGGGCATTCCAGCAAGCAGTCGATGTGTTCACAGCAGTTTAGTGGTTAGATGAAAATCTGCTCCAGTTGAAGAGAGAAAAACACAGCGCCAATGCTCGCAGTGATTCAAAATAAGATTGAGTGTTCATTTCATTATTGGATGGTGCCTGTCTGCTATCTCTGGCATGCAGTGCTTATGGCTCAGTCTTGTCTCTCTTTGTCTCTGTCAAAATTTCAGCCTAATTAAATGAGGGCGCATCCAGAGTCCTGAATCAGACGTGAAGTAATTGTTGCATTTCTTATTTATTTGCTGAAATTGCCTTGTGAGGACCGGGCTGCTGCTCTGCCAGCCGTACTGAGAAGCTGAGGCGCACAGTGCTCAGGTGGTTGCAGCTTTGACGGTGTAAAAAATTGCAGTTTAATCTGGGGATATATCCTGACGAGGAGATGGTACCAGTTCCTTTTCATGTTGCTGTAGCTATACAAAACTCTGTCGTCCAGCACAAACTTGTTCTGATACAGGAGCTGCATGAATAGCAAAGCTACTGCCAAGCCAAGCCAGGTGTTGAGCCAGTGCACATGAATCCTGCAAAAACACTGACTACAGCCACCGATGACATACCCTCTGATTGATTTTGCTTCACTGAGTTCAGCCATGAACTGTCTTTGAAAGACAGCAGGTCCATATATATGTTATATGTTTTAAAGTTAGAGTATGTCCTTGCAGAATTGTCCACAGCAGGTTAGAAATAATATGAACAATAATCATGTAGGTAGGGGCGCGCTGGTGGTGCAATGGTTAGGGCGCGCGTCCCATGTATTGAGACTCTCGTCTCGAGTGGTAGGCCCGGGTTCGCTTCCACCCGTGGCCCCTTTCCGCATGTCATTCCCCACTCTCTCCCTTGTTTCCAACTCTATCCACTGTCCTATCTCTCAATTAAAGGCATAAAAAGCCCCAAAAAAATAAAAATAAAATAATAATCATCATGTAGGTGGTTCAAGGTTTGTTGGACCATTATGAGTGAGCAGAAACTTCACCATTATTAAAATGAATAGATGGAAAGGTTTAAGAAACCTCCCTGTTAGCTCTGACTGTGTCATGAGCTCTGGTCAGAGTCTACAATAATAGATATCGAATGTTTAGCAAAATGAACTTGCAACCATCATAATTATGTGTTTGGGAATTGAAAAAACAACAACTTTGCAATCTATTTTCTTGGCTGAGTGTCAGGCGGTGGTTGTGGTGACAACAAAGTCCAATGGTGGAGGCTGGGCGTCAGGGACGTCCGGTAGTAATAGTGCCAGATCACCTTGCTGAAGGAGATAGAATGACGTGCTCATGCTCACAAACACACCTGCACCTCTCTCTGACACACAGCGACTTGTCCCGCCCTGCCTCATTCTGTAGTTTTGTGTGATTTTGACAATATTCATCATCAGGTTCATGGAAGACGCTCAAATAGCATAACTCGTGTTTGAATCTCATTTCACTTAATATTCCATTATCACATCAAGGGATCTGCGATTACTGATGATTACTTAAGCAGCAGACATCAAAATACACACAACAAGAGTTTCACACATGCTGCACCTTTTTTTATTGCTAACACTTCAGTGAGTTGGATTGGTATCACCCCTCATTCTTATAGTGGGTGCAGCTCTAGTGGGTATTTTAGAAATGCCAGTTTCTCATGTAACTCTTTATTTATAGAGATATTTCAATGGTCAACAAAAGGTTCTGTC
This sequence comes from Labrus bergylta, assembly GCF_963930695.1. Lineage (NCBI taxonomy): Eukaryota > Metazoa > Chordata > Actinopteri > Labriformes > Labridae > Labrus > Labrus bergylta. The sequence goes on along the minus strand of NC_089196.1, from coordinate 3,426,976 downwards.
ATTTCTTAACATTGAGTGTGTAAGCATGACTGCAGCCATGACTTGTTTACCCTCATCCTCGGTCATTTGTTCAGTGAGAAACACGGCCATGTTTGCAGTTGACCACACGTATCTTCACCGTAGATTCATTGTCCTTCTTCACTCAAGGACAGCTTTTCATGCACATCTTGTTTTGACATTATGAATGTCACCCCAAGAATACTGACGTGTTGGGGGGGAATGTTTCCTGAACAGTTTGCAGTGTGTGACGGAATAACCTTTGTGTGTGAGGTTCACATTCCTGCAGAGACATACAGGAAGAGGATGTCTCTGAAGCTGTTGGTGTCTGTCCAGCCCCTCAGAATCAGTTCCTACGCAATGCTTTTGTAACCTCCTGTGTGAAAAGCTGATTGTGGACCTTGCATATCTGCCTCTTTTCTGAGCATTGTAAAGCTGACAAAAAGCCCCGTGGTTATATTCCACTCTCCCAGAGAAAGATTTGCTTTTGATTGTGTGCCTTAGTTTTTTTGTTTCCGAGCTGGCTTCTTATAGCTCTTTCTCGAGGAGGATTATTGGAAAAGGCTGTCACTGTCCAGTAAATGTTTTTTATACTTGCAAATAAAAGTAATGTGCCAGTGGTGTGTGTGTGCGTGTGTGTGTGTGTGTGTGCGTGTGTGTTCTTGGCTGCACAGCTGTGTGTGTTTGATAGCAGGGAGAATCATCCTCCTGTTTGGCTGCCGCTGACACAAATATCTTGTGAGAGAGAACATCAGGGGTGTTTGCCAATAACTGCAGCCTTGGATTAAAATGAGATATCAGCTGGTCAGCTTTTTCATACTCTGCTGTAAATGAAGTTCCACAGCTAGTGAACATTTTATGATTCTTATAATAACCGTAAACACATCCGTCTTACAGGATAAAAATGATCCAGTGAGTGTAGGATTTTACTCTCAGCCTGTAAAAGTCTGCATTAAAATCTGCCTCATCTCGCTTCAAAGAGCTCCTATAACACACCTGAACAATATTCCTGCTTCAGTGGATCGTTTTACCGTCTGATTTGTAACCATAACAAATATTGCATGTCTGACTCGGTGTGGTTCATGTTTGTGGATCCAACACTGCAGTGAGTTATTTCTGGGCTCCACTTACACGCTGCAGAACTCGCTGCACAGCGGTGAGAGTTGTTGAGTGCAGCTCCCCTCTCTCTCCTCCCAAAACTCTCTCTCTCTCCCCCCCTGCTCCTGACAAAAGCTCTCCACACAGTCGGCCTGCCTGCACTCATCTCACACCCTGAACTCTATTTTAAGCCTTCACACAGAGGCCGGCTCCCCCCCCTCGAGCGGACCCCACTCTCTCTGTGTGGGCCGGAGCCATGGGCCTCTACTCTCCAAAGACACACACACACACACACACACACACACACACACACACACACACACACACACAAAGCAGCTCCTTCCAGCTGGTGCAAAGGTAATAGCAGAGGTAAGCGTCCAGATGGTGCGGCTTCACTAAACCTCTGCCCCTGGCTGGAGGACTGTCTGAGGAGGATGCTCATTAAAGTTCGCTCTCTTACAGGAGAGTTGACTTGTTTGTCAGGTCTGTACCAGCAGGTCAGAGCACAGTAGCAGGAGCTGGACTGCACAAACTGCATACATTTGTTGAGGTACCAAGTATTTCACTTATGTTATAAATTCATGAATTGCTAGCTATCTGCTGCTATCGACCCTCAGAGCATCACAAGTTTTCACATCGTCGTGTTTCCAGGAATATTAAAACATCTTAAACTGTAATCATGAGACTGTAGGACCCATAAAGAGTGAGGGGGGAGGGGAGGGGGGAGGTGGGGGTTAGATTCCGATGAGGGCAGACAGCAGGAAAGCAACGAGCACCCATGTTTCCTTCCTGTCTGCGTACAGTTTACTCAGCTCCCACATCGCTTATTATGCTTTCCCAGCAAAATGTCCTGTACCATTAAAATAAGAGAAACATAAAAAAGCACCCAGGCTAACAGTATGGTCTATTTGCACTCTACGTCAAGTGGGAAAGGAAAGTGCTTTTGAACATTATGATATTCATCCACTCCAAACGGTTGATTCAGTGTTTTATTAAGAGGAGCTATAAGCATGATTTGAATCAGGGCTGTGCAGTGGTTAGCGCTGTTTCCTCACAGCGAGGAGGTTCCTGGTTTGAATCCCCGTCTGACAGGAGCCTCTCTGTGTGGAGTTTGCATGTTCTCCCCGAGCATGCGTGGGTTCTCTCCGAGTACTCCGGCTTCCTCCCACAGTCCAAAGACATGCTGGCTAGGTTGTTGTCTGTCTCTGTATGTCAGCCCTGTGATTCACTGGTGACCAGTTCAGGGTGTAACCCAGCCTCTCTCCCAATGATAGCTAGGTTCGACTCCATCCCCCTCCGCGCCCCTGAATGGGTAAAAAGAGAATAGATAATGGATGGATGGATGGATGGATGATCTGAATGAGAAAGTAACCATACTAAAGGTTATCTGATATATCTACAGAACTGCTTCCAACCACAGATTGTGTGATAGGCTGTATCTTAAAATGTTCTGTTTTCAGTTTTTTTGCGACTGTCCCGTGTGTATTTGTTGTCCATTACATTATCGGAATCAGCATCGCAAATTAGTTTAGGTCTGTATTAAAGCGTTATACATACTCCATACTCGTCCTTATATAAATAAACACACTTGTCGTTGATGAAACTGTATCCTGGTTTAAGGTTACATCTAGTTTATCAAACCCTGCTCATCGACCCTGGGAAGTACACATATGCTGGTCAATTACAGCGGGAGAAGAGGTTAAAGTGATTTAGAGGGACTACACAGCATCAGAATTGTGGGTAATCAGGTTACGGCTGTGCACCGGACATCCTCTGTCTGACAAAGACAAAAACACACAAGCTTCTCAGTGTGGCTGATAATCATGTCTGTAGACAGGCAGACGCAGGGACTCTATCAGCTGTTGATTTGTCTTCTGGTGATGGACCAGCATACCTTAAGTTGTGCACTGAGGGGGCTGCTGGATAGCTGAGCAGTTATGTTGCACACCCCATATACAGAGGCTACAGTCCTCATCGCTGCGGTGGTTTCCAAACCAACCTCCGCCCTATTGCTGCATGTCATCACCCCCTCTCTACTCCCAAAACTGTCCTGTCTCTCTCTAGCTCTTCTAATCTAATAAAGTCTAAAAATAACTTTAACTTACCCAAGTGTGCACTGATGACTGTTGTGCTTTGCTCAACTGCTCTTAGATTACCCATGTTCCCCTGGGTTAAAATAGTTGTGTTCTGGATCTACCACAAAGTGGCGTCTGGAGATCCCCAAAGCTCCTGGAGGAGGTCCCAGGGAGTCCCCAGCAAGATGAGCAACAGTTTGTGTTAGCATTACTCACTCCTACTTGTAGTCAGTGCAAATGTACATGTGACTCATACAGTCATGTAGTTCTGTCTCAGAGATCTCAATAAGTCTGTCTGTAGGTGAACTTATCAAACTAGTATGTGAAACATTACCTTGTTGAGCAGTCCTTATTATAACGTAGATCTGACACTTACACTTCACTTTAATCTCTCTGTGGGTAAATGAGACATAACTCAGGTTAGACAACTTTCTGCAGCCGATAAAGCCGCTAAACATGAGGCAACGCTGACACCGATAAAGATATACAGGCTAACGTTACGTCTCAATGTGTTCTGAATAATATCTGCAGGATGTACACCCTGCTTCTTGCTCGGTCGCTCTCTCTCTCTTTCTCTTCTCAGCTTCATCCGCTGTATCAACTGGCTGCTTCATAGCTGAAGGCTGCTGTGTGAACTAGTACCGTAAAGACGTATGCACTGCCCACTGCTAAACTTACACAGTGCTATAAGCGGGTGACCGAGGCGCTCTATGGACATGAGAGAGACGTCATTCTCCCTGTTGAAAGATGTGGTACTACTAGATCGACTTGCCAACGACTATTTTTAAGTGGAAAATGTACTTATTGTTGCTTTAATGGAGGCGTTGTGGGCCTGTATTGATCATTCAGTTGGCTGGTCGTGCACTTCCCTAGTAAATAGACAGCTTATATTGAAAAGACGATGGCTGAGGATTGGCTGTTAGATTCAGAGCGAGCTGTCTAAAAACCAATGATGGTCAATATTGTAACATGAGGATTTAAATAAGCTAACAGTAATCCAGCATTATCTTAACCATTTTTATTTAATGCTTACCAGAGTTAATGCACATAAATGTTTGTAATAATCCAACATTTCACTGCAGAGCTATGAATTCAAACAGTTTGTTGGGATGTACACCCTAAAATCATCATGACCTCACTGCACTGTTTGGGGGTCGTTTGGGTGATCAATTTGCTGCTGGGCTTTTGCTTTCTCTTCTGGATAAGTTCGGGGATTCAGAGGGTTTTTGAAGTCTACATGATGGTCTGACTGCTTTCATTCCATGTACAACTACTTCTTTCGCTTAGTTTTTGCATTCAGCAGCTAGGCTTGGAACAAATCTGAGGTATGGTTTTGAAATCACACTGTGTGCAAATAAGGAGACCCTGTAGAGCTAGCTTGCGTCTGTTCAGGATTGGAGCAGTCCTGGCTGATGTCCCAGAGGACCCTAAAGGGTTGGGTAGAGTTTTCCTTCCTGTAGGGAGTCTTCATGTCTTCACTGGAAACTGGATGATATCTGTCTTCTAAACTAGCCCGACCGTTCTCTTAATGGGACAGTTGAAATTCTGTTGGCTGTCACCGCTCCTCTTCTTGCTAGCGGCTATTTTGGGTCAAGATCCTGTTTACTGAATACCAGAGTCAGCATTTCCTGTTGTACCGAAAGCTCTGAACAGCAGCAGCTGATGCAGGAGAGGGGGGGTTGTTTCATTGGGGGGTGGATAGAGATGTTTGTGTGTGTGTGTATTTGGTTGATTAGAGCCTGGGCGGGGGGTTTGCAGACAGATGCTAGGCCTGCAGCTGGCTGGCTGGCTGAGTGGGAGGGGAGCTACATTGAAAAGCAGCGGTGCCAGCAAAGTGCGGCTTAGCCAGAAACTGAGAGGAGATAATCCATATTTCATCTGCATCCCCCTCGTCCTCCCAACCACCTGCAGAGCAGCACAACACACACCCAGAGCATGAATAGTGCATGATACAGAAATAAAACAGAAAAAAGACGCCCCCTTTTTTTTTTTATACAAAACTGAAACAACAACAAGCAAACAAAAATTCCACCCCACCCACCCGCCCACTCACCCATCCTTGTTTTGCAGAAGGCACCTTCTCATGCCAAAGACAAAATATCTACTCCCTGATCATTCTGCACGCTGATATGATTACGATTCTTCAAACAAACGTTTGGGATGAAAACCACACGGCTGTGGTCTCTGCTAATTTAGCACGCACAAAAAGGCACAAACTATATTTCAGATCTGCCTCGCTATAAAATATTCATGATCAGCTTGCAGCTTTGAAAATAAGCTTAAAAAGGCTCACTTAGCCTACAACTCAGGGACGCACACACATAAACACGCACATAAAGTCTCACAGCACCAAAACGAGGCCCTCGTCGGTTGTCTCTCTGCATGTTTATCCCCCACTTAATATTCACAGGAAATCAGGTAGACGTGTTTCCATTAGCTTGTAAATGAGCTGTTGTTTTTTGGGGCGCCATTAATTTCTGATTAAAAATCTTAACTGCGACACAATGTCATCAGCAGCAAACCAATGCAGCTCTTGTTCAAATCCAATTAAGCCCTGTTTACCTCCTTCAGAGGCTGAGGAAAATACGAGGCGCAAACTCGGTGGCCTCGCCTTTCTCTCCCTCTCACGATCGCTGAAAAATGCTCTTTGTGCAAACTTCAGGCTGAGTGTTTTTAAATTTTCAACGATGAGAGGCAGCCCAGACTTTGTTTCAGAGTTCTGTGGAGGACACGATGTCTGTGTACTCTGGTTGACCCTCAGTTTTCAGATCTGAGCTCGTGTATAACAGTCAGCGCTGGCTCGACTCCGCTGAGACTCTGAGGGACTCTGTTTATATTAATCGTAGAGGTGAAATGTCCTGTGAGCAGACTAAACAGCTTTTATGGAATTAGATACTTAAGACTGATTTTAACATTGAAACAAAAGGTCCATTAGCTCTCTGATTGGTGGGTCGGGGGACCAATTAGAGAAGGGCGCACTCACACTAGGCAATCCGTACCATGCCCAATCACGCTTCACTCCTAGAGTCCAGTTCGGTTGATGGGTACACAACGTAGACAGCCTTCAGTAAGGAAAAACCCTGGAGTGTTCTGTCTGTATCAGACTAACATGACTCAAAATAAAGACACAAAGTCAGTAAAGTAGCTGTCATGTTCTTTGTGTTGTTCTCCTATGTGTGGGCACGTACTATATTTTCAAGTCAGCCTGTCTTGTAAATGAAGCTTCATGATCACATAAAGCCATGCATGTGTTGTGTTATGATGTTATGTACAAGAGGTAACCGTGCTCAGGCCCGGTTAGTCCTGGAGCAGTGTGAGTGCAGGCCAGTGGGGGAATGGGGAGGGGGGACAATCATGCTTTACGGGACAACTGGACCTGTGAGTGGGCCCTAAATCATATTATTTTGTGGTCTTGTTTGGACAATTAGTTAATTAGTTGTAACCCTAATTTATACATTGAGATCACTTTGCATGGATTTCTACAGACATGAAGGATGCCACAGGTGTTACATGCAATGTAATCAAACTCACACAGCAGCATGGTCATTAGAAACAGTTAGTTGACGTTTCTCTTTACGATGATTTAACGATGCAAAGGAATAAAATCCATATTTCTCCTTTGTAGCCCAATTTAAAACAACATTTACATGTGATTTTGGAATAACAAACAAATCTAAAAATCAAAAAAGTTAGACTTGATTAGCATCAGATGAATAAAACAGGTAAAGTATGTAAGAAATGTCAGCCATTGTCCTCTCTGAAAATAGTTTCAGCCCAGATTGAAAGCACTCAGAGTAAGAGGACCCTGAGCTGACCTGATGTTTGCTCCACATGTCTTACCTCCTAACACACACACACACACACACACACACACCCCTTCACTACACGAGGCCTTTAGGGCAGAGTGGATGTGATATCACATTTCTTTTTCACCTGACAGAGAGAGAATAATAAATTTAAAGAAAACGGGCGCTGTAGCTCAAACTGTCTGATAGATTTTTCCAGCTGCACAATGGCTCCTCTATGAGACACATATACATCCAGCCTCACCTTATCTCACGACCTGCTGAAGGTTAGCAGTAAATTGGCGGGGAGTCCTCCATCGCCCGGGTTCTCGTGCTTTGTCCTCCGCCTCTGGCTCTGACGCCATCGCCCACTAAAATGAGCCTAATCCTTTAGCAGGCGGTTGGCACCAGGCTGTAAAAACATCCCCACAGGGTGTTTAATCATGTTTGACTGAGTGCATATTTGAAAAGCAGTCACAGTTATTGTGATGGACTGCATTAGCTCTGCGTGGTGTTATCTACGCGTTCAATGACGGTTTTTTTTCAGAGCGCGGTTTCTGAGGGCGCCGAGGGGGGGTTCTGGGACTCCTGCAGAAGGTTGTGTGGGTCTCCTGTCAAGATGAGGAGTAGTTTAATTTGTTTTTAAATGTCCATAGTAGACTGAATGCAGTCACACCTCTTTTACCTCCAGAGCAGAAGTGTAGACGTTTACACAGTTTGATCGTAAATCAATCAGCCATAATGTAGCCCAACACATTCACAGGATCGCTTCTGGAGAAGGATTTCAACAAGTCACCTTATCTTAAGGCACATGTTGTCTCCTCCTGAAATATATTCAATAGAGTCGTTACGATACAATACCAGCTACAGCATTTGCCTTCTATTCTGCCTGAAATGCAGTATCAGCCATTACACTCGTCAATGCACCAATCAGATTTCATCATTTGAAAAAACCTAAAGGTTGACTGTATGGTTATGACAAACAACAACATTGTGATGCAATCAAAAAGACTGATGTTAGTCAAAGCCAAGCAGAAAGTTCTGGTGTTGAAAAATGAAGCAAATTCTGAAGGGCAGAAAACTGCAGTTCCTCGAGTGTCCACTTGAAAATGCACTTTTTTACAGCAGAAATAAACTAAAGCCTGGTGGAAAAAAACAGGTTTGGGTGATTTAAAAAAAAAAATGCATCCATGTGATTCAGTGCGGTACAATACGACAATTTGACAAACTTAATTGTCCCCGTGGGTATATGTGACTCTCCAATGCTGCACACTTTCAGCTTCCTCAACAGGAAGTCAATAAAAAGAACAATATAAGGAAACAGCAGTCCACATGTATACAGAGAAGCACAAACTAATGAAAACCACAAATATAGTGCATAATGTACCCATAATGTACAATATACGGGAAAAACAAGGTGGCGCTATTGATCAAACCATACAGCCTTATGAAAGGTTAATCATAGACACAAACACATCTTAAAAACAGTTCAGTTTACTTTTGGGACTCCGCAGTGTCTGCCAGACGGTAAGAGTTATTTAGTTTTTGGTCAAAACAAACAAAATGTCAGCAATCGTTGTTTTTCTGCTAATAATTCAAACTTCTTGAGTGCTGCTGGGAGTGGATGGATGCACAGAAACTGTACTGGAGTCAGTATAATGAAGGAATGTACAGTATAGCTTTGGTATCCACCCCACCAATCCAGTCCCAGTGGAGAACATTAAGTATCTTTCCTAAAACATTGTTAGCACCCTGCTAAGCCTGTTAGTAGTCCTCCATTATAACGGCCCCAGGCTTTACTGTTTTCTACACAAGAGACCCAGAAGGAACGCCAGAGATGGAGGGAGGCGGGGGGTAAATTTCTCTTAAACGGGGAGACCCTGCGGCTCCACATGCAGACAGTTTTTGGAGAAATGGTGTTAGGGGGACAATAAGTGTTGCTCTGGTAGCCTGACGGGAAGTGGAGCATATGTCTCCCTTTCCAAACTCCCTAAATCTTTAGTAGACCTCACATGAACTGAGCTTCTGGCAAAGCCGGTCTCACCAACAGCCCCCCTCCTGCCCTCCAATCACCAGTCTACTAACAAAGTCATGCTGACAGTGATCCACAGGCTGAGAGGAGGGGTATTACAAAACAAACCAAGCCCCGTCGGGAACCCAGCAAACCCACCTACCCTGCGCTCCACCCTCCACCAGTCGACGGTGGCCAGCTACCGCTAATCCACCTCGACAGTGCTGGATTCTTCTCTCTCTCTCTCTCTCTCTCCCATGCTCACGCTCACTGTCCAAACAATCAAACCCTGGCCATGAGCACTGACCCCCCTCACTGTTTTCACTCCATAGGCTCCATGTGGTATCCTCCTTTTTCCATTTTTTTTTTTTTTGTTTTTGTCCTCCAACTCTCTCTTTCTCTTCGGCTACTTTTCTAAATCTGTTTATCCTCCTGCTGCCTGAGCTGCTGCATGCTACCATGAATTCCATGCTAACAGCGACTTTCTGCATATTTGACCCCTAATGCAACTCCAAGCCCTCGGAGGAAAAGACGTGTGGTATGTGCAAGCGTGTTTTAATGTACTGTGTTTAACTGATGGCATCAGTGAGACATAAGCTAAGGCTACAAAACATCTCCCTGCAAAGCTGAACAGGAGTATCAAACTTTTTCAGAGAGATTAAGGTTAAGGGGGTGTTAGATTTTGCCCAGGGGCGAGCTGGGATCTCCATTTGTTGGGAATCAGTCGTTTTCCAGTGGCACAATGTGGTCTTGCTGCCCTGTCGGGATAAGCTTTAGCAGCAGTTTTCTTTAGCCTGCAGGGCGGTTAGTCTTGAGGCTTGCAGGTGGCCTCTGCTTTCAGTGTCTGAGCCAGTGAAGCTGTCTGGCTAACTCCAGTTTCGTCTTGGCACTGGTGCAAAGGAACAAAAGGGCACGTAGACGGATGATGACAGGGGAGGGGCCTTCAGGGAAAAGGGTAGAAAAAAGGCAGGAATCAGGAGGGAGGGGAGATGATGAAGGCGTCTGAAACCAGGAGGCCAAGCGTGACAAAGATGAGAGAGAGAGAGGAGAGAAGCCCAGATTTGGCCCAGGATCAGTCGACAGAGAGGGAGAGATTAAGGTCCCATCATTCCCAGCTGCATCATCAGGGTTTTGGCCCCTCACCCTTACAGTAATTTGTTTGTGTTTTAGCCCTAAAAGGGAAATATTTCTAAAGCTGAAGCACACACACATGTATTCAAAAAATACAAAAAGATCAAGCCCCCACATTCGCTTACAATCAGTCCAGATCTGAGACCTCTGCCCTGGCTGAAACTGAAATGACGCTTGCCTGGCTGGTTTTGGATGAGACTGAATGCCTCCCCTTTTGATTCCTTACCAAGGGAGAGCGTGCCGATTTGGGCCTTTGCCACACATTGTCACCCTCTCCTTCCTCCTCTTGACTTCCCTCCTGCCTCGGTTTCATCCCGCAAACAAGTCTTGCTTTTTTTTTTGCAAAATGTTTGGATCACACGGCCGGTTCACACACATTTGTTTTTTCAAGCATCGGGTCACCCTCGTGCATTCAAACTCTCACATGCTCCCTCCTTCTCTCTAATTCTCTTTTGAACTCCATCATGTGATTCCGCAGATTCGGAGTAGCTGCCGAGAGAGGGGCAGGTGGTAGAAACTGAAGGGGCTGATGGGAAATTGGACGACCCAAGGTTAGCCGAGCGATCTTTGCTAGAGGATTAATTGTGTAAGAGCCATGTAATGATTACTGGCATGTCTCCGGAGTGAAATCCTGTTAGTCACTGCACAGGGGTCAGCATAATACTGAGCTTGTTGTGTTTCCGTGCGTTTGTGTGTGTGTGTATCAGGGAGGAAGGTGACTCTGATCACGACGGTATGCATGACCAGGTGGCGATCTGACAGCTTCTGTTGTCTTAACCTGAAAGTAAGCCCAGAGCCCCTCCCACTGTGTTCAGACTGAGACAGATCTAATGCCTGCTTTCTGAAGTGGTGTGGGAGGGTCTGTTCCTCTCAGTGTGCCATTTGACACGTCTGACTGCACCATTAAACTAAATTCAGTTCCACTATCAGTTATGATGTAGACATGTTTACAATGCTTTTCATTGGATTACATCATTGAGTGCAGTGAAGCTCGTCAGTGCAGGGAGTCGAGCTCATCTTTCACCAGAAAAGATAAACCAAAGATAGTAGGCCAAGTTACCGGAGTGCTTTTTCAACCTTTTGGGGCATTCTGTCTTTATTAGTTTGTGATGTTGCAGAAACAGTCAATAAGAAAGACAGATGGTGGTAGGACTAAACTTGGAACATTGTGTTTGTATATGTTTGAATTACAAGGCAGACTGACGCTCCTCTAAATTTTATTTTAATGTACCACCTTTAGTGTAAAATGTACAACTGTGCTCACATAGATTATTGTCAAAAAAAGTCCTGACTATTGCTCAAAATACGTCTGTTCCAAGATCGAGAGGACAACGTTCAGAATCTAGTAAAACATAACTTAACATTCTCACTGCCACAAACACTGAAACATATTAAACACTAAAGTCAGAGGTCTCTTCAGAGTCCTGAAACTGTATGTCCTGATGTTACTTATACTATCACAACAGCATCAAATAAAACGTTGTCTCTTTGTATTATGCACTTGGCCTCTACTGAAGTGAGGACTCTTTTCTGAAACTCAAACTTTTCTTGATGGGATTCTGGCCTTATCTGTGTACTCTCTTCTTTTCCATCATTGTATCTCTCCTTTGTCAGACAACACTGAGCGGCTTATTGATCAGATGATAAATGGGTGTGGGTTGATGGCAGATAACAGGCCGCTGCTAATTGACACCGCTGTATCTCTTCATCTCCATCCGTTGGATCTCTCCTCCCGCCTCCCTTTCTTCAGATTAGTCATTCTTAAGCGGCCATGTTCCCCTGCATGATCGAATGCAGTGCTTCACAAAGAGTGGGATGTACTGGAGTTTGGCCGTGAGAGGACCTCCAAAAGCGCCTCTCAACGGACCCAAACAACCCCCCAAACAACAAAACAGAGAAAGGTTGGGAGAAGGATGGGAGACTGATGGAGAGGCAGAGTTAAGGAAGGTTGTAGGCTGTGGAGAAGAAGGTGTTAGAGAAGCCTTTTGAATGAGTCCAAAGATAGGGTATCTCGGATGTCTGAGGGGAGGGTGTTCCAGAGGGTCGGGGGCTGTGACGCTGAAGGCCCTGCCTCCATAGGTGCAGAGTCTGGTGTGTGTTACGAACAGCAGGCCAGTGTCAGAGGACCTGAGGTTTCGGGACGTGGTGTGTGGGTTCAGGAGGTCTGAGGGGTACTGAGGGACGAGGGCATGGAGGTGTTTATAAGTGGGAAATTTGTATTAGATTTGGGATCTAAGTGGACATGGATGAGGGTTGGGGTGATGTGCTGCCAGGGCTTGGTGTGGGTGAGGACTCTGGGAGGGGACTTTTGGACGTATTGGAGCCGGTCTATGATGAGGACTTACCCGTGACTTAACCCTTTATGTGATTAGTGAGGCCAGTCATGACTACACATGAACGTGGGACAAATTATGTCATACATGTTTGTAGACTCTCGGGCTGTGATGTCATGTTGGCTTGTCTAATATTTACAATGACTACCAAGGACAGCTTGTTCATGAAATGGTGAAATCAAATAATGCTTCTTTTAATACAATTGTATAATACCATAAATACTCACGCGGTGGCAGTCTTAAGTTTGGGAAAAGCTGATTTTTGGCCTCGCTATAAAATGTTCTTTCTTATGATATCACAAGTACAAGCACACTCCAAACCTCTTTCAGTCAAGACTTAGCCCGCTTAGCTAAGTCTTCCTTACACAGCTAGTCACGGCCAATCACACCAAACAGACTAAAAGTGCAGGTTGAACAAATCCTTGGACCATCCTGGGATCCAAATCCCTGCCTGTCTGTCTGTCGCCTCTGCCTCTCTGCTACCCCTGGCTGAGCACAAGTGATGTAACATGGCAAAGCTTTTCAAAGCTCTGCTCTGCTCATCAGAAGTGGGGTCCAGCTCTTGGCAGAGCTTTTAAGGGGGAGGCAAAGCGACAAAACGTTCCTGTTGTTTTGTTATTTACTGGGGATCAGGAACCTCTAAGGTGGGTTCTTGTCCCCGGATAAACCTGATCCTCGACAGATAGGCTTGTTTGGCTTTTGTAAGCTTGTGTTTTTTTTTTTGTTCTTTGCTGTTATTGCTGTTTATCCACTTTATCCGGGTTTGACTCTTGCTGACACAAACACTTCCACACTTTCATGGTTTGCAGTTCCATAGAGCTGTAGCTGCTCCAAGGTAACAGATGTGTCGAGATGCTCCATACAAGGGATCCTCTGGTAGTCTCCCTTGTTTCCTGATCCAGATGATTGGAAATTTTACTTCATATCTAGCCTTGACCACTATTCCTCTGGCGGATAAGAATCCACCCCCTCCTTTTCTGCATTCTCTTTCATACCCCCCCAGTTAGTTTATTATTCATCCGTCTGTAACGCACTGTGCTCCACTTCTCTCTGCCCTTGACTAAAGGTAATGCTTTCCTGACTCTCCTCCATTCACAATACTCCTTGGGGACCAACAGACCTTGCCAGCCCATGGGCCAGACGCCTTTTAATCATTTATTCAGGGGCTCTAATGTCGGGTTCACTCTTATTGTAGTGCACGACGAGGCAAGCGGGAGTGGTTTGTCATCGAGCCTCTGAGGATCCCTGCATCCTCCCGGTCTACTTTGTGATGCTGCTGCTTTTACATCATACAACATGTTGTTTCGACAGTGTGTCGACAGTAGTGAAGGCATAGTTGCTGCCATAGAGTAACCAGGAAAGACCATGTCCTGTTTATTTGTTGGACCATTTGACACCATGTTGCATTTAAAAAGTGTTTACCTTGTTTTAAAGGTCACATATCCTCCTCCTCTTCAACCAATAAGTCTCAGAGCTCCTCAAAATATGTGTGTGAAGTTTCTTGTTCTAAATCCACTCTGATCCTGTATTTGATCATGTCTATAAACCCCTCTATTTCAGCCCTGCTCAGGCTGTTTCTGTGTCTGTACCTTTAAATATGTAAATGAGCTGTGTCTCACTCTTTCTCGCTCCATGTCCTATTGTTTACAGTGAGAAGGCAGACTCAGAGGGCAGAACAAACACCTAGCTGTGGGAGTGTCACCCAGCTGGAGGAGGGGTTACTGCCCTTTGTGATGTCATGAACAGAAAATCTCCAAACGGCCTGTTTGAGCACACATTTTCTGAAAAGTGGAGCAGGCAAAAGATGGAGAGGATGGACTTTTCTCATCATTGGGGGGTTTGTAGACGGACTACAGACACATATTAGTGTTTTGTATAATATGTGACCTTTAAATCACTGTACACAAATAAGGTATTTTACATTGTTTCCAGCACTGAGTGCCAATCAGGAAGGCAATTCACATTTGTAATTAAGCAGAACAAGAATGTTGATTAAAGGCAACCAATCAGAACTGACCTTTCCTGAATAACATTTTAGAGCCTTCCCAGTAGAGTTCAGCTGTTTAGCCTGAGGTCAGTCTTCAATAATATGCCTCCCTCGGCAACAGAATTTGGTTGTGTGTAAATTCTGTCTCTTTCCACGGAGCTGATAGCCCTTTCAGTTATTAACCCCAATAATGGGACTTGGAAACCTTTTCTCAGAGTATAATGACCTAACTCAGCTCTGTTCAGAGAGTTAATTGACTCGAAGTTACTGGATCGAGTGGAGTAGGTAAATAGAGAAAGTTCTCATCTGCTAGGTGTTGCTCAAGGATATTCTTTAAAGACACAAACCAAGGCTCTTGGCTCTTGTGTTCAGCAGGGAGGTAGAGGCTGGAGGGTTTTGGAAGGCAGGGTTGTCAATTTCATGATTATCGAACCCCAAAAGAACATTTGAAAGATAATGATACTTTAGTGCGTCTTCTTTTTTTGCACCCATATTTGTCACGATATCAGAATTTTAAACTCTGATATGATTGAATCCTATCAATGCCTGCTTCAATAATAAGTGAACCAAAATGGAAGTCCAGTGCATCCATAATTGGGTGATTCCTTGTTTTAATGACTATTGAGTATATTCACAACATAAACCGATTCATCGATTCTCTCTTCTCCCTCTCAAGGCCACCTTCCAAAAAGTACTTTCCCCCTTCACCTTCACCTTCTCTTCTTTTCCTTGACTGTTTATCTTTTTCTCTATTTCTTATTGTTTTGTGAAGTCTATAGGAGTTATAGTCTATGTCTCAGTATTTTACAGTATACATGTTTCATGTCTTTCCTGTCCTGCTCTGTTTTGTCTCGTAGGACTTCTACTGTTTTTCACACTCACACTTTAAAAAATAACGCCTAAAACTTGCAGGCAAACTCCACCACAGTGTCTAAATACATTGGTTACCATGGCAACTCTCTGTTAAAAACATGACTGATGACCTGTCATCATATCGTTTTCAAACACGCGGTATCTAAAAAGTATCCAAGTATTGAACATTTGGCAACCTAAGTATGACTCGGGCGAAAAAGACCCTCAACACAAAAAAAGGTGCAAACTTTTGACTGATGAGTTGAAAAGACTGGAGATCAATGAGAAGAAGCTGTGCGGTGCTTTGAAGCCTGAGACAGTGGAGGCCGGAGCTGGCCGATCGATGAGAGAGAACTGCTCACTCGTTAGTGTCTTTCAGGACGAGGAGGAAAACAAGCAGAACTCCGTCTGTAGGATGGAGTTCAACAACATGGAGGAGATCAACATTAAAAACTCCTGCTCCCTCCTCGGCCTTGACTCTCTCGCCCTCCAGCTTGGGATAATTGTACTTTATTTTAGCTGGATTATGAAGATGAGGACACTAGAGGACATATTTAGTTGTTCCGAGCTTTGACGTTTTGTTTTTTGAGTGGGATTAGTGGAGGTCAGGAAGTTCAAGTTGAAGTATGAAATAAATCAGCTGGTGTTTTGTCCCCCCCCCCCACACACACACACACACACACACACACACACACACACTCAGTTAAAGAAACAGGAAGTAAACACAATAGGAATGGCATGCCAAACATCCTGAAGAAAATCTTTAAGGTCAGCTGCAGCAATAAGAAAACTACCCTGCTTCCTCTTCCCCCCGTGTAAAAGAAAAACTCCAGTTTCCACCTCACCATCCTCTTTCTCCTCCCTCCCTCCCTCCCTCCCTCTCTCCCTCTCTCTCTCTCAGCCCTCTCCTTTACTTTAGATTTCCTCTCCCTCTCTTGGCTCCGTGCTGTTCTGGTTATCGATGATTGGCCCCTCAAATGCCTTCCTTCCCCTCTCCATCACGAGAGCTGTAATTTTGTCACATGCACGCCAGGGCCGGTGCACCTCTGTCCACTGGCTCCATATCACGTTCCATCAGCAGGAAATGCAGCAGGAAGCACATGTTTCTCACACACACACACACACACACACACACACACACACACACACACACACACACACAGGGTCAGGTGGTTTGTGAGAACCTCTGAGCTCGCTTTCATCCCCCAGCACTGGACACTTTTTTCTATACGGCTTCCCAATGAAAAATGAATCAAAAACAGTCCTCCAGGCTTTTTTTTTTTTTCTTGCCTTGAAAGAAGCTTTAACTCAATTTGAGGTCTCGAGAGGTGAGGAGTTTCTAGCTTGCCTGCATTGCAGTGTTTGGATATAATATTAAGGGCAAATAAATCATACTCTGTCAGGACTACAAACAAACACGAGAGCTCTATCTTTTTTTCTGTTTTTTTTCTTGTGTGCTGCACTACAAAGGCTTTGTAAAGCCTGAGTGTGCTTACAGAGGTTGCATATCAAGTGCTGTTTCTCGGTGATGTTGAGCCGGCTCTTTCTGCATCGAGAGGTGAAACAGTTTGAAATCATGGTGGTGGATGTATTGAGTCCTCATTTGACCGGGGTTTGTATTGGGGTGGTTTCTTGCCACTAATTTCCCCAAAAATTTATTTAAATTCAGAATAGTCAACCAGTCTTAAGGTCAGAAAACTGTCACAATTCAGAACCATTTTTTACACTGAACAACTGAAAACATTTAATGTAGCCTTTTTAATTTCTTTTGAAAAAGTTTGCATTATTTAATAACAAAATTTGCAGTTGAGGGCAGTCACTATGCACATTTTTAACACAATATGTAGAACTTACTTTGTCACCAATTTTCGCGATTTGGACCTGAACTGATCAACAACAACAACACTACTTAAATGCAAAATATATCAATTCGACCACCAGGGGGCTCTCAATAAAAACAATAACACAAAATGATGTCGAGGCTGGCGGGGATTCATGGGAGTTCTCTTTGCGACTCCTCCTCAACCCCCGGTGAAAACGTACTCCGAGTTGACCGTAGTCAAGATGACCTGAGGAAGAGAATATGTTTACCAACAAGCTAATGTATCAGAGTATAATTTACATGACGTTTTTTTTCAGCTCACGCTTCCTTATGCAGCGGTCTTTGACGTAACATCTGGTGTTTCCACGGCAACGATAAACATGATGTTACTGTCATGGAGGCTCTGTCATGGCAGCAGCCGAGACAAGACACGTCCTGTTAAATTATAAAATTACAGATTTCTCTGGCTTTGATAACTGTTGGAAATGTTAGAGGTAATGTAAGTACTCAACCAAAAAATAAATAAAATAGGTTGAGTCAATTTTTTATTAATTTAGATATATTAGCGTAAAAATTCTACATATTGTACGTTTCAAACCTGTATACTGAGGAGTTCAGCTGGAACACTTTACTCTTTAATCTTAGTCTACATAGCTCTTTTGAAAGGTCAACATTTTTAATTTTATTCCAGTCAGTATTATCGTTTTGCTCAATTTGATATTTCCTCTCAGATATATTGTTTATACATCGCTCCTTTGTATTAAAGTAGAAAACTCTTTCATAATTAGACAGAACAAACTTTAATAATCTTATTATTGATCGACATATTACACGAGGATCAATCTTATCTCAAAGCCACATGCTTTATTTTTGAACACTTTTCATCCATCTCATTGTCACAGTTTTAATGCAGTTATCATTATTCATGTTGCATCGCTCTGCTCACGTTTTAAATCTTTGGTGGCGTTCTGTTTAAAACCCCTCATGTGCATTGTTCTTTATTCATGCTCTGTTTTTTTCTCTGCTGGATTCTGATGTGATTTGTTTCTGCTGTGGCTCAATTAAAGTTTCATCATGTTGTGTATTTAATGGGAGATTACCTGGATGCTGTGCTGATTTTACTCCACGCTGTGTTACGGTTTATTATGAAAATCTATCTGTGTGTCTAACGTATCCTCTCTCCCCTCCTCTGTGTGCAGGAGCAGAGCCCCAGCAACGCCACATCCCTGGGCATGATGCAGGAGCCCCAGGAGGTGGTGGAGGAGACGGTCACCATAGAGGAGGACCCCGGCACCCCCACCTCCCACGTCTCCGTGGTCACCTCTGATGACGGCACCACGCGGCGCACAGAAACAAAGGTGAGACAATATGAAATATGAACGTTTAGCTACATATTATTTTAGATGATGTCACAGATGATGTCACACAGATCCTGTTCAGGGCCTTAACTCCAATAATAACTCCATATTATCAAACTTCACGTTATGGATTACTGCTTCACACAGAACGATACTGGTCCTCCTCTTCCCAGACTTCCACCTTGAAGAACTCTAAATCCCATAATCCCACAGCCAAAGTGGCTACCTCTCCCTCTCATGGCTTTATTTTTTTATTTTTGTAATATTGTGTTAGAATCAGCAGACTCCCTTTGTGTCCTACTTGTGTTGTTCTCCTTTTAAAAAAAAGCTTCCTA
Source organism: Labrus bergylta (assembly GCF_963930695.1). NCBI lineage: Eukaryota > Metazoa > Chordata > Actinopteri > Labriformes > Labridae > Labrus > Labrus bergylta. The sequence continues at coordinate 3,408,192 of NC_089196.1, read as the reverse complement.
AGTTGATCCGTCCTCTACTTTGTTCTGTCGTTTTTCTGTAAGGACATGTCATCAAACGTGAAGGTGAGTCCACCTTTACAACAGTATGGCTTTTTCTTTTTTCTTTTTTTAACACCACGCCACCAGGTTTATGTGTGCCCATATCTACAAGCTACAGCGGCAAAATGCAAAAACACAGTCTGCTTGATCACAAGCCCAATAACGCTCCAGTTTCAAAGTCCTCCTGTTGTTTATCACGTCCTCTTTTCCTCTCTGTCAAACTCTGCATCTGTCCTGTCTGTCATATATACCCTGTTCACACAACAGGTGATACAAAGTGTAAATGGATTGAGCTTGTTTAGCGCTAAGACACCTCAGGTCACACCTACACATTCACACCCTGATGGTAGAGGCTGCTGAGTAAAGAGTCCATCAGAAGTAACTAATACCATTCATACACATTCATACACCGCCAACAAAGCATAAGGAGTTAAGTGTCTTGCCCAAGGACGCATCAGACATGTGGCTGCAGGAGCTGGGGGTCAAACCCCCGACCTTCAGGTTGAGAAACAACCGGATAAGTTTCGAACCCGGGCTCCCCGCTTGTAGGACTATAACCTATGACCTGGGACCGCGCGCTAACAGCTAGGCTATCGGTGCCACAGGGATATTCCTTGTCTCATATTCTTAAGCCCCGTCTCCACCAAGCAGTCCGGTTTGGTTCAGTACAGTTCTGTACGGTAAACCCTGATCTTGCTTGCATTTCCACAGCCAACCGTTCCCATATTTGGTAAGCGGGGTGTAAACCATAATGGAGATAGACGCCTCAGCTCTGTAGAAGTGTGACATCATAGCAGCCCTGCTGTATGATGTAACCAGCTATTCATTATTTTCAAAGAAGAAGAAGCAAGGGACACAGTTAGCAAGGGACCCTTTAGGGTCTGGTCGGTACCCTTGGCACTCCAACAGAAGGGTACCAAAAAAGAAGAACGGTTTTGACGGTGGAAACGCCAATAAATGGGTACCTTACAGAACTGAATGAGACCTCTTGATGGAAACAGGGCGTTATAGAATTATTTTGTGAGACGTAAAGCTCGACATGAGTGGGGACGACATAAAGCTTTAAATATTGAGTTATCACAATGTCTAGTTAAATTACCAATGAAGTACATGTTTTTAAGACTTGTTCTTTTAAGAGTGAATTATTACAGGAGACAGGAAGTGTGTTTAATGTGTTAATGCTATCACCCCGAGGGCACATCTAACTCCCACATCAAGAATAATGAATCTTTACAATGACTTGAAAAAGAGGCTTACATATTCAGAGTGTAGCCTTGTGTTGGCTGGGTTTTTATAATTTAGTCTTTCAATATGTTTTCTTCTCTGGCTCCCCAAAGTAACGTGCTAGTGCTTTGAATAAGAACTCAAAGTTACTAATAATTTATTCCTCAAACAAGACAAGACTCCCCTTTAGGACGCAGGAAGGAGGTTTGAGAAACCTTCAGAGTGTTTGGAAGAAGGTCTGCCTTTTCAAAGTGAATGCACATACACTTTTGCTGCATGGATAAAAAAAATCCCACTAGGATTTCACTAGATTCCCATTTGGAAAAAACCTTGTAAATCTAAGACATAGGAGCAAGATGGTGGAAACTCCTCCTTCTTTTCTTCACCATTTCAGCCTAGTCCACACGTAGGCAGGTGTTTTTTTTAAACTGTGGTTTTCCGCCTTCGTTTCAAAAAACAATCCCATCCACACACGCCAAGTCCTCATAAACATCTGCATCCTAATGAAAAAGCTAAACACACTGTTACGGCTGTCACAAGTTCGCCAAGTCGACAACGACGCCCTTGACATGCTAACATTTTCTCGCCATTCCTCTGCAACGACCATTTCATTTTCAAAGTCGTTCATTCAGGCGTCTCTGCTCGTCAACATAGTGGGAGAGTAACTGTGTATGTATGTGTGAGCGTGTAAAAAGTCCAGTTAGCAACAATAGCACCAGCGCTAGTTTGGTTACGTCTGCCATTGCACTAAATCTCATGTGAACAAAAAGTGACAGCGTCCCACAATGACTCTGAACAAAACTCTGTTTTCCCCGTCTACACAGAAACACCTCAAACTGAGTTTCTGAACATCTTCACCCTGGAAGTATGGTTAGTTTACTAAAGTTAGTTTTACTAAAGGAGAGTTTTCAGTGACCTGAAACGCTGTTTGCATACTAAAGGCCAATACGCACAGAAAAACCTTGGTTCTCAAAAATACCCGCCTACATGTGGACTAAGCCTTTAGGTCGAGGTCGACACTCTGCTCAGGATTCAGATGTAAACGTAGCTATACTGTCTGCTCGGCTTACAGAGGAGTGCTACTTCTCCTGGGACTGTGAAACTGTAATTAAAAAGCCTGCTCTAATCCCTCATCAGGGACGGCCCATTAACCTCCAGCCTGTTTACTGCGAGCGGATTGGCCACACACACTCACAAACGCTCGCATGATTTCTTATGCATTCATACTCGGGACTTCTTAGGGGGAAATGCACACACAGACAGTGTGCAGTAATCACACTAATCAAGGGCTTTGCTTGCTGCCGAGAAAAAAGAAAGAGGAAGGACGCTCCTTTGAAGGGCTGTGTAGGGAGGAAGGATCTGGTGTTTTCTTGGGAGTCACTTTGAGGAGGAAAGCAGATTATTGTTCAGGGTGAACTTCTGCGAGCCAACTTCTCCGTGGTGTCAAACTGATCCACACCAAAGTTTACACAAAGAAATCCCTCCACATGTCTTCTTCACTTTCCCTCCTCCCAGCGTCTCCTCTCTCTCTGCCTCACTCTCATGTTGTTTTCACTCTCCTTCCCTTCCTTTTCTGTGTCTCTTCATTTCACAGCAGCTCAAAGTTTTATTTATGTGCTTATCTGTTCTTTTGAACCACACTGTCTAGTGCGAGCTCACGCCTCATCCCTTGATGGTTGTCCCCTGTCTGACTGCTGGAGGATTAAACAGGGAAGCTTCTCTCGTTTCCTTGATCTACAGGAATAAAACACGTTTCTTTGCAGTAAACATGTTTCCAGCTGATGTGGTATCAGCGATGCTACAAGTTATAATACTGGAGAAGGAGCAGAAACAAGACGTTGCTACTGTTACTGTCAGAGAGTGTGTGCATGTGCAGGCAGAGGAAGAAGGTCTCATATAAGATTAGAAGACACATATGAGTGTCCTTTCAATGGCACATAAACTTCTTGTTCTGTTTCAATCGATTCATCTTAAAGTCACTTGGACCAGAAGCCTCAATGTTGTGTACAAACACTGAGCACATGTACGTGCATAATTAGATCCCAGTTTGTCCTCGTGTCCCAGCTTGCCGTGCTTTCCCCTTGGCCACCGTCCAGCTCGCTCTCTCTTCCTGCTGGCAGACGCTGACTGAATGAAACTCCAGCCATGTAGGAGGAGGAGCTCAGTCGTGCCAATAAATGCAGCGTACCTCCTCTTAACTCTGGATATGAGCTAATGAGAGTCAAGGCAGACTGCACAATGAAATAAAAAAGCACTTTCACTGCTGTGCACAGAGCGGGGAGCCAAAGTTAAGTAGGTATAGGATTATTATAGACATGCTGTCCTGACTTCGAGAATCAGTTTTAAAAAAAATAGGACTGTATTATTTTTATTTCTACATTTATGTAATTCGTGAGTTGTTGTTTAATTTGTGAAGTGACCATGCACAATATTAAACATACCGTATAATCTGGATATACTGTATGTATAAGACGCACGTTTTGAAGGTCACTCAGAGAGGAAAAAAAGTTTGAACCGTCTTCCTGCGTGATGATTTCTATATCGTGTAACGCACAGTTTCTGTGAAGCTGTGTCGCTCTTTTAGCTCCGTCTGTTTTCTCTTTGTGGGGTTTGCTCTCCTAGCTACAGTAAGGTAGTCGAGTTCTCAGCCTGCAGTGAAAGATGTGAAGTACTGACCCCTAGCTTATGAACTCTCTGCCCGACTCCACAGGTCACTCTTTAACTTTAATATAGGACTCTTTCAATCAAAAGAGAACTTCACAAGGTTTATTTACCAAACAATATCCCACTGTTTTCTGTAAATGCATGATTATGACCTCATGAGGTAGAAAAGACGTCAGCTAGACTGCTCTGTATCGCTGTCATTCCCAGCACAGCGTGCAATCAGCTTTCAATACTCAATGAATGGGGATGTATTTTTACTCCCGTCTGGTCGGCCGCAGCAACCGCGGTAATGACAGAGTCAGCATTTTATACTGGTATATTGGTCGCATCAGTGTGTAAGACACAGCCAACTTTTAAGATGAAAAAATAGGTGTTAAAAGTGTGTTTTACGGCATGTTGCCTTTGGGCCAAAGTTAGCTTGAAGCCAACACTCCCGCCGCTGTGAAGTCAAGACTTTGCAAAGTTTAGAAAAAACAAATGCTATTTGAAGGTTTAACTCTTGTAACTTATGTTTTCAGATATACAAGTATAATGGTTATTTATTAATATTTCTGTTTATTTTTGGGCAATAAAAAAAATAATTAAAGAGCCTCTTGGCTACCAGTCAGCTGCTAGAGATAGCATTTAAGCTATCCTGCGCTAACATTGAGTTGAAGAGTGTAAATAGGAGCTTACAAAGGACATATTTAGTTAGCTAGAGAATGATGTATGCTAGTAATATGTTTAATGAGCTGTCATGACATGGCGGTGACTTATCAAACATGTTATCTACTTTGAAAAAAGTCGCTAATGTGGCTCTTTACTGTCAAGGTTAAACAAACTGTTCACATACTCGTTAGGTATCTACCGGTAAGTCACAACAGCTCACAACTGTTAACTAGCTAACATTACCTTTAGCTGGAATTTCACATCATATTTTAAACACCCTGATATATAATAGCGTAGAACAGAGCAAGTACACTCCTGATCTGAGTCCCTGCCTGGTAAGGGTCCTCTCTCTGTGGAGGTCTCGTGTACCCCTTTTCTTGTTTGGGTTCTCTGCAGGTAGTCCGTCTTCTTCCTTCAGTCCAAAGACGTCCTCCTTAGGTTTACGAGTCACTCTGAAAGTCCCAGTAGGTGCGAGTGTGTGCATGAATGGTTGTCTGTCTTTAGATGTCAGCCCTTTGATCGATCGGTGACCTGTGTAGTATTTACCCCACCTCTCTCAGTGTGACAGCTGGGATGGGCTCCAGCCCCCTGTGGCCCTTTAACAGGATAAGTGTGATGGGTAATGGACGGATGGTACACAGCGGTAACACATTATAAACAGGGTCTGAGCGTGACGTCAGAGGAAAGAGGCCGCCATGCAAACACTGTGAATCAGAGTGTGTAAGGCATCAACACTCATGTGTCATGATATTTCCTGAGACCTCTACCCAATCGTCCCTCCAACTCTAGGTAACCAAAGTGGTGAAAACCATCACTCGCCGGACCTACCACCCAGTGATAGTGACTGACAACCTGTTTGTGGAGTCCAGGCCGGCCACACGGACCCCGACCCCGGTCTTCATCTCCACCCCCAACCTGTCTGAGAGAGAGCCAGTAAAGGACGCCGAGCCCTGTGTGATTTTTTTGCTGTGTTCCCCCCTCCCCCCTTTTCTTGTCTAACTCTAACATTAATCTTCAAGAAGACCCACATTTAGCAACAGTACTGAGAAACTAGCAGTCCGAGATTGAACCACTGGCTGCTTTGAAATCTGAATTACTACCTCATCCTCTCGCTCTCTAACCCCCCCTCCCGTCACCATGTCCACTTCAAGCTCTCAATATAGCGAATGCCTCAGCGGCCGTGAAACCTCTTACAGTGCTGTGAAGTGGACAGTTTGACGCCTGCTGCCTTTCCCTCCATTTTTAACAGCTTTGTAAAACAGTGAAGTCCAGCGTCTAACTGCCTGTGGTTGTTTTTAGACACTTCTCCGTACAGCTGTGATTTTCCAAACATTCAGACACACACAAAAAGAACTAGACGTTCATGTGTTAGCATGAACTAATACTTACATGAAGTGTACCCACACGCTCCGCCATTTAAGCAACTCTCTTTCAGCCTCTTCAGCATATTTCAGACCTTCTGAAACACAGCCCCCCCCCCCCCCCCCATCTCCTCCTGTTTCCCCTTGTGCGGTGGTTTTTAACGCCTTGTGAACTTCAGAGTACATCAAAGAGTGTTTGAAAAATGTGTGATGGCTCCCTTTGCAGACTTCGCAGATCGCCTAAAAAGCTGTGTTGGTACAAGGCAGCTGTGTATGTCAAGGGCTGGGAAACAGTAGCCTTCATTCCCCTCGGCTCTGACAGGCTGAGTTAGAAAAAGAAAAGGACCTGATGGTAAATAAAAGGAGATCAAATTTAGCAGAATAGAATAAAAGCATTGCGACTTCATGGCCCATCTGGAAGGCTTCTGTAAAGCTATATCTCTAAGGAGAAATCACTTAAGCGTACCAAAAATGGAAGAAAAAATATTTGATAAATAAGATTTATTAAGCATATGTTATTGGCTACATGCAGGATATGACATTCAGCCTCGGCCTCTTTCATTAACCCCTCGAGCGACAGGTGATGCAGCCTTGGTTGGGCTCTGTCTGTGAGTCAGGAGGATGGATCTGAGCTTGTTATGTTCCAAGGTCATACGTCCGCTTTTTTATTTGCCCAGAAAATAAGCTCTTTGTTTTGAACCTTCCAGAGCTCGAGTGTGACTGGCAGCAGAAACAAGCGTTAATCACTTTGTAATTACTGAGTGTATGGAAATGAAGCTCATGGTTTGCTCTTGAAATAGGCTTTGTTATGTAGCTCACAGTCAGGGCATAATCAAGAAAACAAGGCCAGTGAAGATCCCCGTTTGTTTTAACCACGCTAATGAGGATGCCATGTTGAGCAACCAATATGTTGTTTGTGCTTTTGAGCTCTGCACACATCCCCCCCCCCCTGTAGGGTTAATGCTTCGCTGTGGTTCCCTGACATGGTTACATGCGATTCCCCGCTGCTGATGAAAACCTCAATTATCGCCTTGATGGTAAAATAAAGAAAACATATTACAATTAATAGGGCTGGTGTTGAACTGTAATCCCATCAGATACAGGAATTAGAGTGTTATTGTCTCTTTTCCCTTTTTCCCAAGAAGTTGACGTCAAGTAAGAACAAACCTGTCCGCAACACCTCGTCAGGCACAACACAATTTAGCGTCAGACCTTGCACCCCTGCAGTTGACGATTAATTTCCATCAACCTCATTAATTTTGAAGATGAATTTATGGGCCGCGGACAAAATAGCCAATTATTGGCCACAGCAGAATTCACTGGGCAGCAAATTGGTTTCTGTATGGATGAGGAGCCCACGGTGAGGAATGGGGGGGAGGGGGTTTGATGTCTATAAATCTGCAGCAGACGCCCTCAGGGACGGCGCAGGAAGTGGAGTTGCTTAGCTTCAGGAGGAAGTGAGCGTGAGTGACAGATATATGCAGGTCTGCTTGTCAAAGCCCTCCGACTACAGTGGGATGCTGCCATGATACCCACAGGGACAGACAGGATTCCAGGTCCAGTGGAGCACTTCAAGAAGCACAGTGCTGGAGCTTACATCTACCATGACTATCCCTGTACATAAAAAAAATATATATGCAACTTTCCCAGGTTAAGATTTGGAGGACAGTGTTCCTCTTGTTATTCCAACCTCAAAGTAACAACAACAGGTCTATATTTAGGATCTGTTTAGATCTTAGTCAGTTAGTATCCTCCACGATAGCAACCAAGGTTCCTCCCTCAGTACCAAACACTACTTTGTTTTCCATCCATTAGCTTTACGGCCTATCCTTGGAAGGGTCAGTTCAGCCTGTAAAAGCCATTAATGAAAGTGCTGGATGAAGAGAGAACTAGTCTCACTGCATCACCAGGTTGCCTCTCTTTGTTAAGTTTGTACAATTTGAATTTTGATTTGATGATGAGAAAAGTAGTCCTGACTAATTCAGCCTAAAAAATAGTCTTTGAGAGCCCACAATGTGAGGACATCTAGTTTTATGACTTTTTTATTTAAATGGTAAATGGACTTGAGCTTGTGTAGCACTTTTCTAGTCTTCTGACTACTCAAAGCTCTTTTACACCACAATCCTTCTACACATTCACACACTGATGGTAGAGGCTGCTGAGTAAAGAGTAACTGATCCATTCATACACATTCATACACATTCGTACACCGCAGACGAAGCAGCGGGAGCAACTTGGGGTTAAGTTGCCCAAGAACACATCGGACACATTGGCTGCAGGAGCTGGGTATCAAACCCCAGACCTTACGGTTGTGAGACGACCGACTCTACCAACTGAGCCACAGGTGCCCAATAGTATTTGCCACAATACTCCAAAGCAGGGCCTGACTGATATGTCATTTTAGGGGCTGATAACGATATTAGGGAGAGAGAAAAAAAATCTGATATCGATAATATGAGCCAATACTGATAGTCACATGATGTGCTATTATCGACCTATATTATCGACTGGCCGATTCATCGGTCGGGCCCTACTCCAAAGGTAAAAAAAGTTTAATTAACTCAAAACTGGATGAGTTTCTGAATTAAATCTGTAATACATGATTCAGTCTGGACAAGACGATCAGAACTCATCCTGCTTCTTTGTCTGACTCCTTCACAGAAAGGTTTTCTAACACAGTGATGTAATCTGTGTTTTGTAGGAGGCATGTTGTGTGTGTGTGTGTGTGTGTGTGTGTGTGTGTGTGTGTGTGTGTGTGTGTGTGTGTGTGTGTGTGCAGCTCAAATATCACAGCACTACTGTGAGCGTGATCAAAGTGTTCTTGTCATGCCATGCCACACTGCCTCACAGGTGAATGTGTGCCTCTCTCCCCTGCAGGTGACCAAGATGGTGAAGACGGTGACCACGCGGACGGTGCGTCAGGTGCCCCTCGGTCCTGACGGCTTGCCCCTCCTGACGGCACCTCCCCACTCGGCAGCTACACCGACTCCATCGACCGACGCTACATGAAGAACGGAGGCGACCGCTTTATCACCCCTCAGGCCACCTCCACCCTGACGCGCTCCTACAACAACTCCTACAACGACTCCTACGGCGAGGCCCCAGAGAGCCAGTACGTCCGCCACTACGGCCTGCACGACGGCTACGCCGACCTGACGGACAACTACGGCAGTCTGCGCGCGGCGTCAACTTCCGGCCGCCGCGCTACCCCTACATACCCAACAGTTACCGGCCGGAGAACAGCTACACGCTCCCGATACGTAAGGACGACTACGGCCACGTCGCCCAGCCCCAGGTGCCTATGGGTAGCAGCACCGTGGATCTGAACCGCTCGCAGCCTGAGCGCTTCCAGCCCGAGCCGTACGGCCTGGAGGACGATCGCCGCAGCCTGGGGCCGGAGGAGGAGGAACCTTATGAGCTGGAGCCAGATTACTCGACTGCCAACCGGCGCACCCTGCAGGGGGCCAACCGGGGTCGCACCCACCGGGAACCTCTCCGCGACGGGCCCAGAGTCAGGTGAGCATAAAAACCCAAAAGAATGATAAAAAGTGCGACCCCCCTTCAGGTTTCATCCTGCTGGAGCGTGCAGGGAGACTTTAGTTTTGTAAAGGTGAACACGTTCATCAATCGATCAAACTTTATTTATATAGCACCTTTCAGACAAATGAAATTGCAGTTCAAAGTGCTTTACAAGAGTGCAGAAAAGTTATTGACTAAAAAGGAGTTTCTAAAATCAT